>NC_051161.1:77365831-77426464 GCF_013339745.2 Dermacentor silvarum
ACACAGCAGCCATAAGCGACATGTTCGTAGAAAGCGGGGATAAGTAATCAGTCATGGTCAGGCCACGCAGCATAAGCCATACCAACATATTTACGAGGGATTACATACAGCAGCTGCCTACATTTGACCCTGATCTCTCGGCGTCTTGAACGAAAAGTGCAATGGTTCTCAGATATCCAATCACATGGCAGCGACCATATTCCCACGTATCTGAAGATCAAGGGACAATTGAAATACTCCTCCACGACTCTCCAACGAATTGACTGGCCAGCGTTTCGGTCACACATGGAGGAAGTATGTCAGGAAGGAAACCATTCTAGTCTGGAACACGAAATTCAAACAGCCATGAAAGAGACTACGCGCGGTTTTCAGCCGTTCCCAAAATATGAAGAATTTGAAGCCGAATTGCAGCGACTACGAGCGATTCGCCGGCGGGCTGAAAGAAGATACAGGAGAACAAAATCCATCCACGATCTCAGAGAGGCAAGGCGAATACAAAAGAAGATTCAGCGGCGCATTGATGCGCTCCAATCTCAAAAATGGAAACGATTCTGTGAGTCGTTGGATCCACGTCAGCGCTTATCTCAGATATGGAGGACCGTGCGTGGACTTCGCTTATCACCGCAACAGCGTGTTCCTTTCAAATCTCTCGCTTTTCACCAAGGTTGCAGAGAGATTCAGATTGCTGAAGAATTTTGTTCCAGACTTGCTGGCTTGCAGCCCCAATGTGCACTTACACCATGTGTCACTCCTGCGTCCCGGGACTCCCGTATGGATGTCATGTTTTCGATGGAGGAGCTTGATGCAGCCCTGGTGACTTGCAGGCGCTCTTCGTCACCTGGGCCAGACGGCGTTACCTATACGGCGCTCGGCAATCTTGGCCAGAAGGCGCAACTCGTGCTGCTAAACCATTACAACGAGTCTTGGCGCAATGGTGTGGTTCCACGTGAATGGAAATGCAGCCGCTTGGTACCACTTCTCAAACCAGGTAAATCACCGTTAGATTTGTCATCGTACCGCCCCATCGCTCTGGCCAGCTGCATCGGAAAAGTAATGGAAAGAATGGTTTTGACGCGCCTGGAATGGTACCTGGAGAAATACAATGTGTACCCAGATGCTATGGCTGGCTTCCGGCGTGGACGCTCATCCATAGATAATGTCATCGATTTGGTCACATTTGTTCAACATCAAAAACGTCTGAAACGACTTACTGCGGCATTGTTCCTTGACATAAAAGGCGCCTACGATAACGTAGCACATTATGCCTTTATAGAGGCTCTGATTGAAGCCGGAATTGGTGGCCGCACTTTTCAGTGGCTATGCAGCTATCTGACCGACAGACATTTCTTCGTGATGACCGAGGATGGCGCCACGACTCACTACCAAACATTCCGTGGAGTACCACAAGGTGGGGTGTTGAGCCCGACACTCTTCAACTTAGTGCTCGTTGGCCTAGTCAGATGCTTGCCCAACACCGTTGGAATATCAATCTATGCTGACGATATCTGCATCTGGGCGTCTGCTGTCACACGACTGCAGGTACGAGCAAGGCTACAAAAGGCAGCTACGTTAACATCACTGTACTTACGAAAACAGAACTTGGAGCTGTCTTCAGAGAAATGCTGCCTTGTTACATTCACTCGGAAGGCAATGAGGCCTTACTCTGTAAGTGTCAATGGGCAAACAATTGCAAACGCACGGAAACACCGCTTTTTAGGGGTAATTATCGACCGCGACCTTTCATGGAGCCCGCACGTTTCATACCTAAAGAAGAGGTTAACGACCATAACACACCTCCTTAAATTCCTCGGTGGAAAATCATGGGGCACATCGGTGCGGTCAATGCTGCAGCTTTATTGTGCCTTATTCCTCGGTTTCGCAAGATACAGCCTCCCGGTGCTAGGCAACACCTGCAAAACAAACCTGCGTGTACTCCAGGGACTACAAGCTCAAGCCCTAAGGACGTGTCTCGGTCTTCCGAAGTGTGCGTCTACGGCGGCAACGATTGTCATTGCGCGAGACCACCCAATATCAAGGTACTTAGCCACCGACGCCCTCAGGGCGCATATTCGGCACGTTGCCCGACTACCTTCCCACCATCTTGCATCTTTACCCACAGAAAGGCCACACACAACTTTCAGTCGTATAATTGCAGCCAATCATACCTCGTTGCCATCTAACTACATGCCTGCAGCAAGACCATCCTCACCGTTATGGTGCCTGCACAAACCTGACATACGCCTCACCATCCCAGGAATCACAAAGAAAGCTCACATGCCGTCATCTGCCCTGAAACAGGCCACGTTAGGACTTTTACATGAGGTTCACAGTGCCTGCGTACATGTTTATGTCGATGGCTCAGTCACACCTACAAGTTCAGCTGCCGCAGTGGTGATTCCAGCAAGATCCGTCAAGATGCAGCTAAAGACGTCACATGTCTCATCAACAACAGCTGCTGAACTGGTAGCCCTCCGTGCGGCTCTTCATTTCATTCTGGAGGAACCACCCGATCCATGGTCAATCTTCTGTGACTCCAAGGCAGCCCTACAGAGTTTACTCTCAGTACTGCGCCATGGATCACATGAGCAGCTCGTCGCAGAGATAAGACAAGTACACCATCGCATAATTGATGAAGGGCACAATATAATATATCAGTGGTTGCCTAGTCACTGTGGCATACATGGCAATGATCGAGCGGACGCAGCGGCCCGATCTGCTCATGACGGTGTCAACTGCGTTGCCATTCCTCTTTCGAGAGGCCGATGCAGCGAAAAAACTTTCCGTGCGTGCGCGTGAGCTAACATTGATGCAATGGAATTCCTCCGATTTCACAAGTGCACGCCTTCATGCCCTGGACCCTAATTTACAGCTTCGTATTCCATTCGACCTTCAACGACGGGACTGCACACTTCTAATCCGTCTATGGCTTGGAGTAGCATTTTCAAATGCGTACTCCTATCGTATCGGAATGGCCAATAGCCCACTTTGTGAATCCTGCGGGTGCAACGAAACAATCGCACACCTTCTTTGTGAGTGCCCTCGTTTCAACCCGCAGAGAGCAGCTCTCTCAGCGACAATAGATCCACTGGACAAACGCCCAATAACAGAAAGGAACATCCTTGCAAACTGGCCTACACAAACAAAAGCGCGAGCCGCCCTGAAGGCACTGCTGCGTTACTTGAAAGACACCGGACTCAGTGACAAATTGTGACTCTGCATTGTGTTACTTAGGACGGAACGTTCAGACTATGCAACACGAGAACGCCTTCGCGGACTTCATGACAGTGCCCACAGAAACAGTTCTGTTTTGTGTGCGTGTGTGATTTTCTTGTTTCCTTTTTGTTTATTCTTTATTTTCACTTATTTTTCTCTCTCTCTCTCCTTTCGCATCCGTTTACCCCTCCCCCGGTACAGGGTAGCCAACCGGAGATAACCTCTGGTTAACCTCCCTGTCTTTCCTTTACCTTTTTCTCTCTCTCTCTCTGCACATGGTGTGCAAATGCGTTTTTATTGTAGTAAGCAGGTCTTTCGGTTTCTTATTTATCGTTTTGTTCTCTACGAGAGAAACAATGCGCGAACTACTGCAATATAATATACAGCTAAGCGAAGCAGCAGTCACGTTGCGCAAATCTTGAATGTAAAATAGATAACAGGAACGCAAAAGTTGCGGAAAAGGTTCGCCACAGATTCGTAGTGCATGCTCGCGAGAAAATGCAAATCTTGATTTTAGGTTCGCTTGCTCTCTGCACTGAAAAGAGCGTGCAGAGTTTGCGCCTTCGCCGAACGAACAACAATGAGAAAGTGCATGCGCGCTGGCTGCGCATTTATCCGCATGTACAGCGGCAACAGCTGATCGAGCAGGTCGGTGCGCTACTGCGGGCCATGTTAAACGTGCCAAACTGAGCAGGTTGTAAGATTGCGGCAATCCTGGCGAGGCCAGCGTGACGTATCCAACTTCGCCGGCCGCTGTCTCGCACGCTTGAAACGCCGGACTATCTATCCGCGCCTTCACAGTGAATCAAGGCAGCAGAAACGTGCTTGTACTTTTCCGACAATCGAACAATGCACAAGTACTTCGGTTCCACGACCAATGGGTTCAAGAATACATCGGTGATTCAGAATCTCGTGCGGGTCCGCTGTCACGCCAGATGTTTGCACACACCGTGCGATCATTTCAGCCTCATTACCCACTGTGCCTTTCTCAGATCGGCTAAAATGACTTGGTCGGCGTAAGCTACCCGCTTTCCTTCCACAAAACAGTGCAAACTGGCATCACACTGCACGAAAATCGTCAAACTACAGTGTACTGTTACACTGTAGTACTGTACATCCAACACAGCGGTTGCGGCTCCGTATAGCCGCCATGTTGCACACTGTAGCCAGACGCGGCCAGTTTTCGCAGCGCCCCCTGCAGTTCATTTGAGTTGCGAATAGAGCCCAGCGGCCGAATTGACTACAGTGCGCCAAGCGGTTGTTATCAATTCCTGAACCACACTTCCGGTTTTGGTTTTGGACGCTAGCTCGCATGCGTTACGCGGGCTGCGCCCATCGGCTTTCTTTTTATTGCTCAACTGCGCGTGGTATTGGTGCGAAATAGTTTTATTATTTGGCAAAACTTATTGCGAACGATCTTAACAAGCCACATCGAATCCGTGCCACGTGCAATTTCACAAAGTAGACGAAAGACGCCTAATCAAATGAGGAAATGTTTATTTTGCTCTGTATAAGTACTTGGTCCCGGCTTTTTCTGCATTCACCCAACGTTGTGGCCCCAGGGAAGCAGTAGTTCCCGTACGAAGCTTCACCGGACGGTATCAGCTGAAAAAAAAGTAAATTACAAGTATGTGCCATTTTGGTATTTAGACATAGGGGTACTGCGTGTAGAGGCGAAACGTGTGAAAGCGGTGAATGGGCAGCATTACAAACAAAAGCAATTCGCTTTTACATACATGGCGTAGACAATATCCGACTCATCCCAAACAATACCACAAAATATGAGAACTTATTTCCAAGTATTCCCCCATTTCCGGACATTATTGCCTGCACTTTTATAGGACAAATATACGGGCCACTTTGCGTTTCCAAAAGTTGGCCTCAGGCGACGCGATAGTACGCTACGTACACAGATGGACGCAACAGAGGCTCCCAGCCGGGCCATGCTAGACGCTCGCAGAATGCCTTCTACTTGCACTCAAGACAAATGCATGGGTGCGAAGCCTGTTTTCAGTCCTTTAGAAGATGGAATTTTCGTATTACAAGTTTCTGATATATGTTCCTCGGCGTTGTCTTTTGCGCGTTCTGCCGGAGCAAGCAACACACTCCCAAGTTATCACTCTTGGCAATCGCTCATCGCGTTTTCGACAAGCGTGAGTACCAAAAGAAGGTATATGTTGTTGCGGTGCCACAAAAAACGTCACAAACTTGTTCCACTAAGATTTATTACACGCCACCTAACTGTCACCACGGCCGAGCTGCTTATCGCTAACTGCGTTACAGCGCCCTGTGCGGCCAGCGTACCTTAAAAGTACCCCAAAAAGTGACGAAACTACTTTTCAGTAAATTCTCGCGTCAGAGAAAGCGGCACAAACTTCTCCTAGTAAGATGCACTACACTACGCACCACGGCGCAGTTTTTTCTCGCTAACTACGTCACAGCGCCCTGTGCGGCCAGTGTGCCTCAAAACTACCGAAATAAGCTACAATAATCCCCTAGCAAGCGTCGGAAACATGTCCCAGCATGATTCATTAGCTCAAATTAACAGCGCCAGGACAGCCGAGCTGTTCTTCGCTAACTGCGTCATAACTCTCAGTCTCGTGCCGTAAGCCAAATTGCGTCGGAGACTGTGAAACAGAATTTCTCACCTTGCCGTAGTCCAATAGTGCAGTGGTGTCATGTCCAAGTGCAGAAGGACCGCAAGAATACGCGGGGAGCCCAAGAAACCAGGCTACATTAAAAAAAAGGAGACAAACGGGTCGCCTAACAGGCGAGTGCTCAGACACGCAGCCGTCCTCGCTCGCTTCGGTGGCGTCTCTGGCGCATGACGAATGTATCTGGCGCGTCATTAGCCTGTCGCTAGGTAACGCAAGAAAAATAAGTCGCAAAGTATAAGTTCATTTACACGCAAAACTTTTTACTTTTCGCGGCAAATAACTTAAAAAAAAATCAACGATGTCTGTTAACTTAGTTTCACTTTTTTTTTCGATGATCGCGGCAGCTATCGGACGGCGTCAATACTAGCGTGACGTGTTTCCTGTTGCCAGTTTTCGCCACGTGTCCCCTCTTGTTGAATTTCTTTCCGCAGTGCGTAGTCAGCGTGGTGGCGTCCGGACGTTGTAATGGTTGCATCGTGCGTTGCGAACGGCGGCACAAATCGAGCGAAAACGGTCTTTGGGATCACGTTTCACTTGTAAGTAGCACATTTTCAGCTTCATGAAAATTTCTCAGCCTGTCGAAACGCATCATGACAGCTCGCCATCTGTCTCCAATTTCACATCAGATGATCGTCGTTTTTTCCAAACAGCTTTCCTAAGGACCCAAATGTGGGCTGATAGGCGGAAATGCTGGAAACCGAAAGACGGCGATCACATCTGTTCGAGGCACTTCACGCCGGGTTGTTTCGACAGAACCGCGCAGACGACACGGTTGCGACCGGGAAGTCGTGCGACCGTTTTTTACGCATGTCCATAGCACCTGCAAAAGCCGGTGAGTACACATTCTTGTGCTATATATAGTTAATATCGCCGGTGCGGAGCGCGAATAAAAAAAAAAAGAACGCACCGTTTGCTATTCGCTGAAATGAAATAGACGACTCCCTAGATTTTGCCATCGGTTGCTATGTCGTAATAATTAAAAGAGTTGCTCGCAACTTCGACGTGTTAAGTAGCGTCGTCTGGGCAATATACGAGCAGCTGTTTTGTCTTACATTTGTGCCTTTTCTGTTGTTATATTTGCTTTTGCTTTACGCAGTGCAGCGACTAAAGCCAGTAGTTTCCAGATGAAAAGAAAGCGACCACCACCGAGGCCCCGGAGTACTCCAGCCGACAGAGGTGTTGAAGTTGGCTAAGTTGTTGAAGATGTGGAAGTTGCACCACCAACAAAGCAGCATTGCAAATAAATGCTTGATGTCTCTCAAGAGGAGATAACACAGCTCAAGAAGAAGGTAATATTCTGCAGCGGAGCAAGCGGTGGTTGACCAAAACGAACGAGACTGCTCGAGAGATAATTAGGGCTATCAAGGACCAAAAGTTCATGTCTGAGGAGGGCATGGAGGTGTTCACTGCAGCCTTTTCCCCTGATATCCAGCAACTTCTCAACAGGACAGGAAAATGCCAGAAAGACACGTACCCATCCGAGCTGCGTGCGTTTGCGTTAACGCTGCACTTTATTTTCCGTCAGCTTATGAGTATGTACGCTCGAAGTCTAATGGAGCATTGCCAGCAGAGCACACTATACGAGAATAGTACAATCCCATGAACGGGGATCCTGGCTTCACAGCTCAGTCACTGCATGTCTATCTTAAAGAAGCTTGTCAAATGCCGCACTGAGACTGTACAGTACTCTGATTGTGGATGACATGTCCTTCAGGAAACATGTTGAGCTTGTGGGCGACAGAGTGGTTGGACATGAGGACTTTGGGCTGAAATGCATGATGACAGTCTGTCTGAAGCCAAGAATGCATGTATGCGTATGCTCGCTGGCTTGAACTTGCGACTAAAGTTGCAAGTTCAAGAGATGGTTTTCAAGCCTCGATGCGCATATCCTTGAATGTAATGCTTTGGACAACTACATTTATATTATCTGCAAGAAAGTGGCCGAACTTTATATAAGCATCAGACTCCATCACATGACGAATGAAAGAAACAGGGAAATGAGCGCCGAAAAAGTGAGGTCTGCTCTTACGAAGCTGATTATCTTTAAAAAGCAGTGGTACAGACCCTTCACCAGTGTTCATGCTTGCAAGGAGAGCGCCAAAATAAACAAAATAAAGTTCATTACATTTCGGAGATATCTGTTTTCGGAGATATCGTAGACGGTGACTAGGTGGACGACACGAAGCTTTGATCACAGCTTCAGAGAACATGCACAAGCGCTTTCGGAGCTGATTAAGCTGTGCCCAAACGGCGCAAGCAGCGCCGTTCCAAAAAGCGGTGCTAAAAGCGCGGCTAAATATGTATTCCTAGCTATCCAAACATTCCGCTCGTGAATTCAATCAGGATTAGTGTGTTTTGCTCTTTGTTCTTTATTCGGACAAATATTTTCAAGCAGTGGCTTGTCAGTTTCTGACTCAGTGAAGTTCCTCGGTGTGGCCACTATCTGATTATTTTCTGCCTTATCGCTGATAGTTCTGATAGATTTGTTCTTGCTGCGCACAAGGCTTGAGACGTAGCTGCTTTGTACATTGTAATACCTTGTAGCAAATATATATTACAGCTAGTAACTCACTCACTCTTGTGGACAGTCACGAAACATTCAGCTTCGACCATTCGTGCGCCATCGGTGTAGTCCATCATTTATTGTGCATATACAGTACGCATATATATTCAAGTGTGCGCCCATTCACTTATTCTTGATACATCGGCGATAGAGTCGGCGTAAGTTTTCCTGCCATTTGGGGACACATGTGTATAGATAACGTTCGTGAAGCTTACTATGACAGGAAGCTGCGCTACTCCCTTTGTCATTGTTTAACGAGTGGTACTCACTCTTGCCGACGTTCTGGGCATGAAGCCCTTTCTTTGAAGGTTAGCGATACAAGGCTGGCGGATGAGCAAATTTCTGTGTCCTCGAAGAAAGCCGTACATCTCGAAGTGCCGGTAACACGTTCGGACAGTTGGAGCATCCGTCCGCGAACTTGGCCACACAGGTTCATTCTATTCCTTAACATGCCAGTCATTATTTTTGCAGCCAACTACTGCACACGTCTACAATCCATAAGATTGAATCTAGCATGATTGGAGCACATTGTGTTAGCGAAAACACAGTTTCATTTCCGGCAGCTGATCACACAGAAGCAAGGTAGAAGCGGTAATGGTTTCGTATTCGTGCGCGGTGGCTGAGGAGACGTATGGCGCGCCGCCGTGAGCGCCATCTCGTTTCTCTAAAACAAACTGCTCCGCGAAAAGGGTCAATAGGCGACCTCCGCTTCAGCAGTTATATTTAAACCTCCTTGAACAAGACACGTTGCGGGGCTATAGTTGGTGACAGACAGACAATCCTGAGGGACTAGCCGGCGGAGACCCGTTGGGGCCCCCGGCTCGCCGCTGGCTGCTCACATGTCGGAATCGGTGATGCATTATTTTTTCGTTCTAAAAGGGACTGACAACCATTTTTCACGGTACCCAATTTTTTGATGCAACGGAAACCTTACAGGTCAGAATGTCTAAGCATGAAATAGTAACGCGGAAAAAACACCATGCAAAATTCTGAAGCTGAATGAAGCTGAATAGGAGGTACAAAATGAAGGTAGTGCAAGCCTATGCCCCAACCTCTAGTCACGATGATGAAGAAATAGAACAGTTTTATGAAGATGTTGAACTAGCAATGAGAAAGGTGCAAACTCAGTATACTTTAGTCATGGGCGACTTCAATGCAAAAGTGGGGAAAAAGCAGGTTGGTGAGCAAGCCATTGGCAACTACGGCATCGATTCTAGGAATGCAAGAGGAGAGATGTTAGTAGAATTCGCGGAAAGGAATAGGCTCCGAATAATGAATACCTTCTTCAGGAAGCGCAGCAACAGGAAGTGGACCTGGAAAAGCCCTAATGGAGAAACAAGGAATGAAATAGATTTCATACTCTCTGCCGATCCAAGCATAGTGCAGGATGTAGAAGTGTTAGGTAAGGTTAAGTGCAGTGACCATAGGTTAGTGAGGTCTAGGATTTCTCTCAATTTGAAGAGAGAGAGAGTGAAATTAGTCAAGAGGAAACAGGCCAACCTAGAGGCAGTCAGGGTAAAAGCAGACCAATTCAGGCTGGTGCTCGCAAACAAATATGCAGCTTTAGAACAGGAAGATGAAGATAACATAGAGCTAATGAATGAAACCGTAACTAGGCTGATCTCAGAAGCAGCAATTGAAGTGGGAGGTAAGGCACCAAAGCAACCTGTAGGGAAGCTCTCCCAAGAAACAAAGGACCTAATAAAGAAACGGCAAAACATGAAAGTGTCCAACTCAAGAGATCAGATAGAATTCGCTGAACTGTCAAAACTGATCAACAAGAAGAAAGTAAGGGATATTCGAAATTATAACGTGGGAAAAATTGAGGAAGCCGTAAAATATGGACGCAGCATGAAATCAGTAAGAAGAAAACTAGGCATAGGACAAGGCAAGATGTATGCACTGAAAGATAAGCATGGTAATATCATCAGCAATTTCGATGACATAGTAAAAACAGCAGAAGAATTCTATACTGACCTGTACAGTAGCCAAAACAGCCAAGCTTCTTCCATTCGAAATAGTGATGAACCGGATACAGAAGCTCCTTCTATAACTAGCGATGAAGTTAGAAGGGCCTTGAAAGATATGACCAGGGGAAAAGCGCCTGGAGAAGATGGAATAACAGTAGATTTAATCAAAGATGGAGGAGATATCATGCTTGAAAAGCTTGCGGCCCTTTATACGCAATGCCTCACCACTTCAAGTGTACCAGAGAGCTGGAAGAACGCCAACATTATACTTATCCATAAGAAGGGAGACGTTAAAGAATTGAAGAATTACAGACCCATTAGCTTGCTTTCAGTATTGTATAAAATATTCACCAAGATAATTTCCAATAGAATCAGGACAACACTTGACTTCAGTCAACCAAGAGAACAGGCTGGCTTCAGGAAGGGGTATTCTACGATGGACCATATCCATGCCATCAATCAGGTAATCGAGAAATCTGCGGAGTACAATCAACCTCTCTATATGGCTTTCATAGATTATGAAAAGGCATTCGATTCAGTAGAGATATCAGCAGTCATAGAGGCATTGCGTAATCAAGGAGTGGAGGAGGCATACGTGAATATCTTGGCAAATATCTACAAGGATTCCACAGCTACCTTGGTTCTCCACAAGAAAAGTAGAAAGATACCTATCAAGAAAGGGGTCAGGCAAGGAGACACAATCTCTCCAATGCTATTCACTGCATGCTTAGAAGAAGTATTCAAGCTCTTAGACTGGGAAGGATTAGGAGTGAGGATCGATGGCGAATATCTCAGCAACCTTCGGTTTGCAGATGACATTGTCCTATTGAGCAACAATGGAGAGGAATTACAACAAATGATTCGAGAAAGTGCAAGAATTGGGTTGAAGATGAATATGCAGAAGACAAAGATAATGTTCAATAGCCTGGCAAGGGAACAAGAATTCAGGATCGCCCGTCAGCCTCTAGAATCTGTAAAGGAATATGTTTATCTAGGTCAATTACTCACAGGGGACCCTGATCATGAGAAAGAAATTTACAGAAGAATAAAATTGGGTTGGAGTGCATATGGCAGGCATTGCCAAATCCTGACTGGGAGCTTACCACTGTCGTTGAAAAGAAAAGTGTACAATCATTGCATTCTACCGGTGCTAACATACGGGGCAGAAACTTGGAGGTTAACAAAGAAGCTCGAGAACAAGTTAAGGACCGCACAAAGAGCAATGGAACGAAAAATCTTAGGAGTAACGTTAAGAGACAGGAAGAGAGCGGTGTGGATCAGAGAACAAACGGGGGTAGACGATATTCTAGTTGACATTAAGCGGAAGAAATGGAGCTGGGCAGGCCATGTAATACGTAGGATGGATAACCGGTGGACCATTAGGGTTACAGAATGGATACCAAGAGAAGGGAAGCGCAGTCGAGGACGGCAGAAAGTCAGGTGGGATGATGAGGTTAGGAAATTCGCAGGCGCAAGTTGGAATACGCTAGCGCAAGACAGGGGTAATTGGAGATCGCAGGGAGAGGCCTTCGTCCTGCAGTGGACATAAATATAGGCTGATGATGATGATGATGAGTGAAGATGTAGTAGTTCATTGGAAGCATGCTAAAAACAGTCATATAAAGGGTGTCCCAGCTATGACGCAGCACGTTTAAAAAAAAAGAGGAACGGCGTTACGCGAAGAAAACCTAGTATGTATTGTTTCCAGTACAGTGTAGTAGCCGCCAGTATTTGTTTCGTTACTGAGATTTAATTATTAATTGTAATTTATGATCTAACTCGAGAATTACTGCCCTAATTATAAATGTGTCAATGAAAAAGTTGTAGGGAAGCATGAAAAACTCCCGATACAGCGTTCTGTTGCTCAATACGTGCTACATAAAAGTGTTTTTCCGAGCGTGAAAGAAGCCCGCGAATACACGCAAAGTGCCTCGAGCGAGCAGACGCGCGACAATTCTGCGTGTATTCGCGGGCTCCTTTCACACTCAGAAAAACACATTTATGTAGCACGTATTGAGCAACAGAAAGGTGCATCGGGAGTTTTTCATGCTGCTCTACACCTTTCTCATTTACCCTTTGATAATTATAGGTCAGTACTTCTCGAGTTAGATAATAATTACAATTATTTATTAAATCTCAGTAACGAAAAAATTACTGGCGGCTACTTCACTATACTGGAAACAATACGCACTGGGTTGGCTTCGCGTAACACCGTTCCTCTTTCTTTTAAATCGTGCTGCGTGATAGCTGTGACACCCTGTATATACGCCGATGTTGGTGGGACGCGGACAAGTGCGGCCGTAGCTGTAAGAAAGTATTATTTTGTTTATCAAGCCCATGGACCTGCAATTCATGTTATCCGAATTAGTGTTAAGGTATATGTTGCCACCTTTTTAGAAATCTTAGATTCTGACACTAAACGGATTGATTTGTGCCTGCCTTCAGAAGGGCTGTTTAATGAGATCCTTTAAGCGAGTTAGGTAAAAAAAATTAAAATAATTACAATCTAAGTACGAAAATTACCCAAAATATGTCCATCACGCCAGCAGTCATAATTACCGAACCTACCACACGAAAAGAAAATGGCTTAGTATCAATGTAGGTGTATATGTAGGCTGTGCAATGAACTAGGATCTTGGCGCTGTCATCAGTATTATGCTATAGCCGAAAAAACAAAAATTGTGCAGTTTCAGGTGATTGCACTTCAACTGAAGTCCTGCAAATTATGGGGTTTTACGTGCCAAAACCACGATCTGATTATGAGGCACGCCGTTGTGGGGGACTCCGGAAATTTGGACCACCTGGGGCACCTAAATCTAAGTACACGGGTGTTTTCGCATTTCGCCCCCACCGAATTGCAGCCGCCGTGGCCGGGACTCGTCCTGCAACGTCAAACGTTACATACATGATTTTAAATAAACCTAATTCATTGCACAGCCTAATGTTTAAGCAATAAGCACGGGGAGTTTCATTGAAAAATAGTCGTATATTAAAAGTTACGAGCTTTAGTGCAAAAAAAAAAAAAAAGAGAAAACGGAAAGTGAAGTTTCGTGAAAACCAAGAATGAATTTTTCCAAACATTTAAAATACATCAATGAAACCCCCTTAGCTGCCGCGAGTTCACCTTTACATAGTTTTCTGGCTGGTCGTTTTTTTTTTCGGGCTTGTTTTTCGTCAACTGACGACTGACCGTTGGTATTCTTCACGCGTGCTCGGTCCCTGCCGAGGCAAGCTGCTGTGGTGTACTGTTTATCATAAAGATTTTAACATCTAGGCCATTAAAGTGACGAAAATATAGCTTTCAGAACGGCAGAACAACGCGCGAGAACACAGTGTAACTAACATGGATGGATGCTATGAGCGTCACCTTTGAAACGGGGTGCGCTCCGCGTATCGTCGATATGTGCGCACTTTGCATCGCATACTATTCTACCAGGTGACACGCCATGTTGCATGTTGATGTAGTTAGAGAAGTTTTGAGACAGGAAAGGAAGTTTAAGGTGATGTATTCATAAATGCATGCATAGCATTCCTGTAAAATTAAGCAGGCTAGGCGACTACTTGTACCTCCCCCGTTTCAAAGAGGATGCCAATAAATCATCAGCAGCAGCAGCGGCAACATCGTATCGTGCCACTTGTAAGGCTATGTGAGATGCGGGCCGCGTTGCGTCGCCACGTGCAAATGTTGCATTGTAATTGCGTTGTATTCCACCAGGCGTCACGACATGTAGCAGTTTACATGGATATCGCGCCACGTGTCGAGGGATGCGACATGTGCGCCGCGTAGTCTCGGTACCTGTGTTTACTCTTCGGTGCACAGTTATGGCACCTACTTGCAAGGTAGCAACCGCTGCTGTAGAAGCGAATCGTAGAGCTCCGCGCGCGGCTTCAAACAGGCAACGTCGGGCTCAACAGACCGCTGGGCTGGGAGTAGCAACAGCCGCAGTTCGCCGTCGACGGCAGGCGGACAATTCAGTTCGTTCTGGTGAAAATGACGTTAAGCCCCGCTAGTGCGCGCTGTCGAAAATGCAGCTCCTGCGAAGCCACTCGTTACTTTTTTTTTTCAGCAGGGCATGAAGTTAGATCAGTGGAGAAAGGCTCCGTCAAGGATCTCCAAGTTTGAGGCAACTTGTTGTTATAAAAGCACACGGACAGGTTTGTCACAGTTTGTAAAACATTTATTAGAGTCGTTCACCCAAAATTCATTGCAATACATCGAAAGAAAGGACTGCACAAACATGGAGTGTGCAAAATTCACACAAAAATAACAGTTTACTTCACAGGCTGGTTGCCTTCTTGATGGCTACACATGAACATTGCATATTTTATACTTCCGCATTTACAGAGCACTGTATAGAAAATTTACACATTTACTCGCTGGTCTGCACCAGCGCTACCAAGGTTGCATTTGAATATTCACGGGCGTACAATCAACACTTGCACATTTATAGAACACAACCAGAAAATTTTACACGTTTATCGCCGGTCTGAGCTAGCGCACAGAAGTCTGTACTCGAACATTCACCGGTGTACATAGAACATTTGCATGCTTAGAGAAAACAGCCTAGAAAATTCACACATTCACTCGCTGGTCAGCACCAGCGCTGCCAAAAAACATTCACCGGTGTACAACACTTGCAGATCTAGAGAATACTGCCTTGAAAATTTACACTTTGAGTAGCCGGTATGCACCAGCACTGCCACGACCGCACTTGAACATTCATCGGTCTGCATACAACAATTACAATTTCTTTTTTTTTAACAGCGGAGCGGTTTAAGCCGGGCGGTAGTCCGTGATTTGCAAACAGAAAATCTGGGCCGATCCTGGCGGTAGTGCAGAAAGGGTCCAAGCGCAATGGCACATACCCCTGTGAACTAGCGAAGCTGAGCCTGGCTAAGTCTAGATAAGCATGGTTGGGACTACTTAAGCTTAGTCAGTCATCGATAGCCAATCAATCGCTAATCGGTAAATACCGAGTGCATACGGCAGCCATTACCAAATCCTGACTGGGAGCTTACCACTGTCGTTGAAAAGAAAAGTGTACAATCATTGCATTCTACCGGTGCTAACATATGGGGCAGGAACTTGGAGGTTAACAAAGAAGCTCGAAAACAAGTTAAGGACCACACGAAGAGCGATGGAACGAAAAATGTTAGGTATAACGTTAAGAGACAGGAAGAGAGCGGTACGGATTAGAGAACAAACGGGGATAGCCGATATTCTAATTGACATTAACATAAAAAAATTCCAGCTGGGCAGGCCGTGTAATGTGTAGGATGAATAACCGGTAGACCATTAGAGTTACAGAATGGATACCAAGAGAAGGGAAGTGCAGTCGAGGACAGCAGAAAACGAGGTGGGCTGATGAAGTTAGGAAATTTGCCGGCGCAAGTTGGAATCAGCTAGCGAGCGCGAGACGGGGGTAATTGGAGATCACAGGGAGAGGCCTTCTCCCTGCAGTGGACATGATGATGAATCGATGAATAATAAATAAATTCCGGGAAATGCTGGGGATGACTTGGTAGTGTTTAGCCTAGCCCAAATACGATGCCAATACCTTGCGATAGCCAATCAATAGCTAATCGATAATCGACAAAGAAACAATAAATTCCTGGAAATGCTAGGAATGACTTGGCATTGCTTTGTCTAGCCCAAATACGTGGCCAATACCTTGCGATAGCCAATGAATGGCTAATCGATCAATATATTCCGGTAAATGCTGGGGATGAATTGGTATTGCTTTGCCTAGCCCAAAAGCCAGGACTAGCTATAGGTGCCCATCAGCTCCGCTGGCTAATTTTTTTGTTTCTCTCTCTTTGCCCTCTCTCCAACCGCAATTTCCTCCACCTCAGTGCAGGGTAGCAAACCGGAATCTCGCCTCCGGTTAAATTCCCTGACATTCCTCTCTCTATATAGAAAACAACCTAAAGTTTTTAACGCTTACTCGCAGGTATCAGCTAGTAAAGTCAAATCTGTACTGTAACATTCACAGCTGCACACAAAACACTTGCACACTTAAAGAATACTGCCTAGAAAATTTACATTTTGAGTGGTCGGTTTTCATCAGCGCTGCATACAACACTTGCACATATAAAGAACACTGACTAGAAACATTACAGTTTACTCGTAGGTCTACACCAGCGCTGCGAAAGGTGCACTTGAACATTCACCGGTTAACATACAACACTTGCACGTCTACAGAGTGCTGCGTTGAAGTGTTACACTTTTAGTCGTCGGTATGCATCAGCGCTGCCACGAATGCACTTGTAATTTAAACAGTGTTCTGCCCACAAAACATGCACACAAATATAAACAAACATCAACACACAGGGAATTCGCAGTCTCGGTTCATCGGCCGCATTCACACGGGGCCGGAAGGCAAGAACCCCTTTATTATTAGATTTAGGTGTACGTTAAAGAACCCAACGTGGCTCGAATTTATTCGACTGCAGCGTCGATTCTAGCCATAAAATGCCCACTGGGGCATTAAAATCTTCACAAAATGAAAAGAAAAATACATCGCAGTAACTTCCACGTGGGTTTCCCATTAAATGAAAAACGCGGTGATATAGCCTAGCAGTATCTGTGGGTGCTGGTCACTGTATTATTTGACCATGAAAGACAAGGAAAAACTTGCGGATTTGCTTTCAGGTCAAATTCTGTAAATCTCTCGGGTGTTTTCTCGCACTGCCTCTAGGATGTCTTGCACGGGAATCTTGCGGACGTTGGACAACCAGGTGGCCACGTGGATGGCCATGCCTGGATGCGACTGCGCGAGACGACCGGACTCCTGCGAATGAAGATGAATGAATGCGCAAAATGTCACTCCAGGCGTGTCCAGCTAGGTGGCGTATATAAAAAAAAATTGTAACCGCTTCGACAGAAAGGCGAAGCATCGATTGCGGAAGCAAATTTATGAGAGAGCTATACGAAGTAAGGATAGTAGTTTGATAGCTCGCATAAACTGCTAGACGATCACCTACTAATTAAATTGACAAGTATGGTGTCACGCTCGCAAAGGCAAACATGAACACATCTCACTCAATGAACGTGGACACTCGCTGTCAGAACGCTGGCGCTAGCAAGATGGGCTGCAGCAGTGAGCGAAATTACTTTCATGCTGCCTGTCGCTTCAACTCGAGCTAAAGGAATGGAATACAGCACACATGATGCCAACAGACCTCGGTGTACAAACTTCGTGCACCCATCTTAGGTCGCTTTCAAGATAAAGCTTCCGCCGGTCAGGATGCTATCCTACTTGGAGTTTATACGGAACATAACGGCGACGGTGTAAATACCAATTAAATGTCCACAAAACAACCATAGCAATAATAGCTGAAGTATAATGCATCTCATAGTAGTATAAATACACATGAACCCTTATGACAACAATCAGCAGAAGAACATCCTCTGTTGTATTGCTGTAGGTGGACTCATGATCCACAGACGGCTAACGTAGAGGACACACATTTATGTAACTTAGCGCAGAGCAGGGTGGGCCATGACGAATGACATTTATGCCATCTGGGAGCGCCGACGTCACCACAAGGAGCCCAATTAACCAAATTAACAAAAAATATGAGAACTGTGTGTACCAGCGACTACAACGTCTTTCAAGTAAAATGGAGATTATGTTCTATTACGCTGATGCAAAGCACGAGCGTAATGTGGTGGCCACTTTTGGAAACTGGGTACAAATACAGCTCAAGTTGAGAGTATACTTAACTCACCATCAGGTTAGCATGTAGCTTTTTTATAGCGAACCATCCATATACCCACTTCGATTCGCCTTACCCATTTTCTTAAAAGCGTATACGTCTCTGCATTGGAATGGCAGTGTTGCTAGATTCTAAAACGCTGCCAATTTTTCCAGGCAAGCCATGGAATACAATGCATTTGATTACCAGTGCTGGGCAGTGTCGAAGATACATGCATCTTAGATACTCTTTGGGTAGCTTATATCTGTACTTCCGATAAATAAAAGAATGTATTATGCGTCTTAAGATACATGATACTGCTAACGCAACATCACCACGCGAAACTATAAACCGCATCACAAGCTGATAGTGCTACCACTAAGCCACGTTAATAAAAATAATCAAGAGATTGACACGTACGCTTTTCGGGAGGAAGTATGGCGCGTCCGTCTCCAGCAGCAGGCGCTCCAGTGGAATCCTGCGGCCGACCTCAGCTACAGGACCGGCGTTGGGAAATCCCACCAGTGGAGTGAGCCCGAGGCACAGGTTGGGGAACGTGTCCATCCACAGCTGCGCCTCGGACCAGTCCCCGGTGAAGCAGTGCCGGTGTATTGGCCAGTCTCCGGGCACCATCTGATTGGGTGAGAACACAGGAGAAAATGGTTAGCACTGCAACGGGACGATCCTGCAATAGTGTGAGTGTCACGTGACTGTCTAGTATTCTAATGGCGGCGATGAAATCCCTGATGTGCTTCTCGCTGCTCAAAACTAGGTACGAGGGACGCGAAACGTAATAGATTTAGAGAGAATACAACAACCTGCTCCTCTAGCAGATGTATGTTAAGTGCTGCATTTATTGTGACTGCCTCATGTACGACTACTTGAACAAAATAGCGATGGAAACAGTAATTAAGTAGTCGCCGGAGAAGTTGTTTTATTGTCTGTAGATATAACGTTGCGCAAGATAACAATTGTCTGCCTGCTCCGTACTTGTTGTAGCTCTACGAAGTAAAAACAAGAAAGCGAGAAACCGGTGCCAGAGAACCGCTTACTTCACGCAGCTCCGAGTAACTCACATAGCATGGCATTATTTTTCCGGGGGTATTTGTAGAAATCAGACAATCATGCTCCCCATAACAAATGGCTGATACTTATATTTAAAGAAAAAAGTATGCAAAGACGCAATGAGGCCCGTTACGTCATGCGCAAAGCAGCGCTGACCGCAAGGATGTTTCGCTATCAGCTATAAGAAGCCGTGAATTCCACCGTTCAACGAGTCACAAGAATGCTCCGGCAGGAGCAATGTACCAATCTATAGCATATCCTTATAATGAGGCGTAGTTTAACTAGCGGTGCTGCAGAGAAGCCACCTTACCTCCTTGAGGATGCGCAGAGTGTCGTTTGAGGAATCCCTCGAGTGAATGACGAGGGGCAGGCGACCATTCCTTGCCAGCTGCAACTGCCGCCGAAACACTCGTTGTTGCATCATACGGTCACATTTGTTCCTGCAACGAGCAAATGT
Source organism: Dermacentor silvarum (assembly GCF_013339745.2). Classification (NCBI taxonomy): domain Eukaryota; kingdom Metazoa; phylum Arthropoda; class Arachnida; order Ixodida; family Ixodidae; genus Dermacentor; species Dermacentor silvarum. Next base: position 77,385,455 of record NC_051161.1, read on the forward strand.
TGAGTTGAGCAATGTGCTAGGAACATCGCTCTCACCGTTAACAATTCTACTGAATGAAGAGCAACGCTACATTTCATTTGAAAAATTATTTTCTAACCCAATTTACTAAAAAGCTATGAATACCAGAGTTAGAGACGGCGTGGAGTATGTTTATGCATCAAAGTTTATTATGCATGATTCACAGACAAGGACCCAGAACAAGTACAACGACGATTTTGCATTCTTGTAGTTTTGGCACGTAAAACCCAAGAAATTAATTCACCAATTTACATTCCTCACCAAACCACATTGCGGTCAGTGCCGCCCAAAATGGAAAAGGCGACACTCTGCACTTTCGAGCAATTGAAGAGCGCTCGAAACACCTTTTGTAGCCATAATTTTCTCTTTAAGAATTAATTTGATCGACCGCTCCCAACCCACTAAAGCGGAATGAACATTCTCATGCTAATCTGTCATCAAGATATCTACCTACTAAATACATGTACGAGAGCACTCACTTGGCGGAGTAGTCGAGGCCAATTTCTCCAAGGGCGACGACGCTTCGTTGCTCAAGGGCCGCGATCAGGTCCTCCTCGACGTCCTCATCGTAATGCCGGGCCATGTGCGGGTGGCATCCAAAGGCTCCCCAAACGCCTTGTTCGGACAGCAGTCCCTGCCACAGGTGACGCTGCGTAGATTTCACACAACGGTGTCAAACTCAAGTTCTCAGTTCGCGCCCGCGAAAAGCGGCATTTGCGAGAATGGTTAAACTGTAGCGTTTTGCGAACATTTTATTAAAGTGTAGCATTATGCGGAAACCGGGTGGAAAAATTTCTTGTCAAGCCAGAAAACCTCGTTATCAATACAAAATGCGTCAATTAAGCCTACTGTATGCGCGGAATCGCGGACCGACATGCCAGAAAAACAAATCCTCACAGCGAAAGTATCATGTTAGAGCAGATGACGACATGGACTATTGAAAGCACAGGAATATGCTTAAAGTGTTCGTTTTAACATGTAATGACTGCTTGATTAGTGATTACCTGTTATTGCTATTTAAAATCCTATTTTTCCTGTCAGCGCGCTAAGCATACCAAACACGTCTCAACACATTAGGTTATCGAAAATAGTACCTTCTTGAATGTGGCTGGGTCACAGAAGATGGCCACGCATCCCTCGTAGCAGGATGGGAATGTTTGCCTGATTTCTTATGCGGAACTGGGCGTAGGATCCTCGGTGTCCTGTTTTGCGGAATAGGAAGTCGAGATGACAGTGCGTGTCAATGAGACCCACTTCCGAGGAGAGCGTATAAGGCCAGCGTTTGACCAGCGGTGACGTCAGCGTGGCCGTCATCGAGGCTGAGAGAGGCCTGGGAGAGTGTTCCCGCTCGCAGCAAGACATGGCTGAGTACGCGCGTTGGTGTCCTGCAGTCAAAGGATAACATAACTTACTGTTGTCCCTCATGTATGAATAATAAATGCGTAAAATAGTGTTAATGACTTCAAAAGGGGAGACGTTTGTATTAAATGGGCGATTGCGACAAAAGCACGGCCGCTGTAGGTTGCCGACATTATTAAGACCATTTAGCGTTGCGTAGCGATGCCGTAACCTCTCGGCACTAACATTCAGAACACGATAATCAGTTAACCGGAACACAAAGGAATATCTAAGATAAAGAACATGCTTGACGAAATGAAATCATTTCGGTGCTACAGCTGAGTTTCACTTTACTATTCTTGTTTGAGAGCATTCATATTCGCAGCAAGGGGTAATGCGCAAGGTGAAACTAACCTGTGAATGGTCAACTGGGCAGTAGTCTCCAACGGCGTCGCTATTCCGTCGTCAGCTCGCAGCAAGAGAACAGGGAAAGACTTTCACGCGTTGGCGAAGAGCACGAAAACACGAGCACGTCTGTCGTGCAGGTTCGAGAATGCGCCTCCAAATAGTTGGTAGCGAATGTTGCTTCGTGGAGATGACAGCGAATATATAGAGAAGAAAGATAGAGAGGGGCGAAGAGGGAGAAAAGGTGGGGCTTAGCGAGGCGCCCCCACCACGCTTTTTGTACTGCCGGATGGGCATCAACCAATTGCAAGCCTCGAAAGTGGAGAGGCGAAAGTGGGCACTCCACAATTGCAGTGTGGTGTGCCCCACGCAGGAACTTTACTACAGTGCAGTAATGGAAGGGTCACAAAAGAAGGCAGGTGGTTGCGGAGGCCCCTCACAAAAGAAAAAAGGGGCATGCTCAATGACGGTCGAAGTGTTGTGTTGCTATAGGGCTCTTAAAGAAAGGATGACAGGTGACTGATTTCTATCTGACGGGGAGGGCGGTTCACATTCACCCTCTCCATTTTATTTGCTTCTACCCTGGATGCTTATAATAAACCTCGTGTAAAGATTATTGCAGTACTGTTCCTTTACAATTCATGGTCTAATCAAAACTTACGGCGTGGCCACTTCTTGGGCCCTTTAGGTGTAAGAGATATCTTGAGGCCAATGAATGGAAACCCGGAGGTGCCGGCTAGAAGAAAACGACTTCCACGCGACGCTGAACAGCGTACACCACACCATTCAATTCATGTAGGAAACAGAGAGGTAATGTCTTAACTTTTCTTGATGTGCTTGCACGCCGGGCCGATAATGGCAGTCTGGAAGCGACAGTATAGCGTAAGTAGTGGGACACCGAAAATTTTTTATCCTTTCATTGGTGTCACCGAACCGAACACAAACGATCCGTTGTAATAACTTCTTTATCACGTTGTGATTTAGTGTGCTCGGGCAAGCAGTTGCGGCTACAAGAAGTAGAAAAGGTGCTTGGTGCATTAAAACGACGCTATTATCTCGATACCCAGAAGCGAATGCAGAGTTTCATGAAGGAAGAGGGAGTCGCGAGTGAGGGCAGCGTCTGTTGTGTCTATTCCTACGTCCAGGGTGTGTCAGCTGGGCATACAAACAATTTTTAAACCGCATTATACCTTGGGCAATGTGTTCGCGGTTCACGGAACCGAAAGACCGAACCCCTTCGGACGATCACAGCGGGTTCATCAAAAAAGTTTGATGCGGGGATTGTGACGCGACTTACTACATTGGTGAAATGTACACAAAAAGGGCAGCGAGATCGAAAGAAAACAAGTGAGACGTTGCCAAGGCCACCCATGCAACGCTTTCTAAGATGGAACTTGTCGAAGACTGCTTGACGACCGGGCATATTGTTGACCTTGACAATGCGACGACACTGACCCGAGAGAAAAAGGGGGTGGAGGGGGGCGACAAAAACTCCTGCAATCCTAGTTCGTCCGTCGTGACGCATGGGCGTGCAGCACCAACCGTGGCCCCCTGCCGGACGTTTACAAGAACGCGTGTGATAAGTAGTAGACTATGACCTCCCCTCCTTTGTGTCTGTGCATACGAAGATGCAAGTGGCATCTTCGTATTGTACAGAAGGCGCAACCGAAGGCGACCCTTCTGTTGTCAATTTGTTCTGTTAAGTCGGAGTAAAACATTTTTCAGTCAAGAAAACGACTCTGACGTGCTTTTCAACACTGAGTAGAGGGAAAAAAGTGATGGACAGATATGCGTTAAGGAAACTTAAAGGTGATGTCAAGCCTTCTTCGGCCGTCGGGAATGGTCTATCTGTATTGTGCTAATTTTAGACGAGGCATTCTCAGTGAACTCAATGGCATGCTCTGATAAGAATTCAATTTATTGCGATGAGGTTTAGTATCTTGCTTCAACGGAACCAAGTTACAGGGGCAGGGGGTTACTTTCCCTGAAGTGCGGTATACCCCTCCCCCCTCGTCAACCAGGAGTGAAGGGTGAGCACTAAGGCTTTCGGAGAATTACCCTGACCATTCTGTCTTCACAGTGTTCAGTTCTCCCACACACCCCACATGACGTTCGAGAGAGAAGGCATTGTTGTTATCCAAGAACTTTTACGGGAGCAAAGCCTTGTACAATAAAGGAGTGTGCAGTGTTTGACAATGGTTCAGGCGAAGCAGGTGAATTGAACAATGAATATAGCTTGTTCTGTTATAGACTGTGGTCAAAAGTATCGTGGTTGGAAAATACGTTTCTCTTGCATGCTCTGTAACATTTGTGTAAATGCAGAATTATCCACCTGATGCTCGCAGCCTGGCCGAAATTCTTTGCTGTGTATATTATCATCTTACGAGGTGGGCGTTGTTATCCATGGTTGTGTAATTCACGCGAACCTTTTATGTTCGCGAGAATGCAACGTTCAACACTGAACATTGCAATGTGACACGCACCAATAGCGACCTGACATGCTTGTCTTTTTTTTTGTTGTTGTTTGCGTGTTCTTACGAACACATTGGTGCGTTTACGGACGCGTTTTTCTCAAAAAGTTAACTGGAACAGCGTTTTTCTCAAAAAGTTAACTATGCATTTCGTCGGACACATTTAAAATGAATATTTTAAAAGCCCCGTTTCAAAGGGGATGCCAAGAAATCATCATCATCAAAAGGCGGATAAAACCAACGTAGTCGTTTAGAACACACACACACACAAAAAGAAAAATAAATCAAGAAAGCATGTCAGGACGCTATTGTTACCTGTCAGACTGTACTGTTTCACGTTAAACATAAAATGTAGTCCCGAAAGGCACCCCCCCCCCCCCCCCCCCCCCCCTCAACCACGGTTAATAAAATCCACCATTCGGGAGATGATACTCAACAAAGAAGTTGGGCCTGACCGCCAGCATTAGGCTGATAATTGTGCTTTTGTACAAATGTAGCGGAGCATGCCGCAGAAAAGTATTTTCTAACCACGATAATTTTATCCGACGTTCCCAGTAGAACCAGCTACATGAATTGCTCACATTGACCTGCTTCGCCTTAACCACTGTCGGACTCTGCACACTCTATTATGCATGGCTACCGCAAAGGTTCTTGAATAACAGCACCTTTTTTCTCGACGGCCACGTGTGGGGGAATTGAACACTGTGATGACAAGAAATGTTCGGAGTAATTCTTCGAAAGCCTTTGTGCTCACTCTTCCTTTCTTGTAGATGGTGGGAGGGGGGCTATAGCGTACTTAAGGGCGATTATCCGCCTGCCCCTGTAACTAAGTCCTTAAAAATCGGTTGTCAGCATCTTTAAACAGCATCTGTATTTTCGTCACGATGAAGCGACCAGAAATTGTATTCCAACAGCTCTGGGACTACCCTAAATCTCAAAAAAAAGAGAAAAAGCTGATTGCTTCAGACGGAAACTTCTAAAAATATGGCACTTGATTACGGAATTCAAGATGCAGAGTTTGTCATAATTCAGGGAGATCACGAAAAGAACGGGGCTTGTACTTTATGAGCATCCGCGAACAATAGATGCCAGATACGTAACTTTGCTTCCGTGCGTATGCTCTATTTACTTCCCGGCGGCTGCCAAGATATCATTGAGCGGTTGGTAATTGACTTATTTTTACTTTCGCGGGGGTTTTCGTTCCTTTGGCGGCGGCCGACGCGAGAACGAAGTAGGAACTGCGTTGGGCTCCAATTTTTTCTTTCCATAGGCTTCCAATACTTTTGGCTCAAACTGATCGTTCGTAAAATGGAACTGAAACATGCCAGTGATCTCTGAGTATACGCATGGCAAGAAGCAAGTTTCTTCCATTTGATTTTGTTTGCACACTTAGAACGGGAAGACGGCACAAGAATGCACATTTGTATTATACATGTAACAAATGGGAAACACCACTTATCTACGTTTATATAGCGGTTCATGGCTTCGCAACATAAAGTGTACGTGAACAAAAAAAAAAAAAAAAAAAAAAATGCTCGCCGTATTGAAACAAGAAGATACAATAAGCATGCAATAAGAGTAAAAAGGTTCCTTGGCTTCACAAGTATCAGGCGCAAGGATCACACACACACGCGCGCGCACACACATACATGCACGCACACAGACACACACGCACATAACTACAAAATAGGAGTTACAGGCATTAACTCATATATTACATACATTTGAAAACTAACGCATGCGCGAAAACACAAAAAGCTTTGTCACGGATCGATGAGTCAGTGAAAATTTCAGTGATTCACTTAAAAAAAAACTATATGCACAGTTGCCGGTGCTCTGTATTGAACTGAACGAAGAGTTCGGCTATTCAAAGAGCATTAAAATCTCCATGAAACTTCACCCAGAAATATGAGGAAAGCTGTAACACTCACCTCGCAAAGAACGGCGCGCTCAGAAGGGGAGAAATACCTTCTCCCGATGTTATGGAGTCACTGCTTCCGGCGCATGACATTCCGTTCACCTCGGGGGATAGAAAATAAGGCTCGCCCTTTCTCCGATCTGCTGCTCCATTGAAACGCGCAGCAGCAAGGCATTTTCACGGAGAACGAAGCTCAGATTCCTACGGAAGGATGGAAAAACTTGGGAATCACACCTTCGGAGTGGCAGGGCGACGACAACTTGGACAGCGCAAGGCAGGCGGGAGAAACTGAAAGCGCGCGAAAGGAAGTTTCGCTAATGTCCCTATATAAGAAAAGTACCGCCATCCTTTTGCCGGTGCTCTGTATTGAACTGAACGAAGAGTTCGGCTATTCAAAGAGCATTAAAATCTCCATGAAACTTCACCCAGAAATATGAGGAAAGCTGTAACACTCACCTCGCAAAGAACGGCGCGCTCAGAAGGGGAGAAATACCTTCTCCCGATGTTATGGAGTCACTGCTTCCGGCGCATGACATTCCGTTCACCTCGGGGGATAGAAAATAAGGCTCGCCCTTTCTCCGATCTGCTGCTCCATTGAAACGCGCAGCAGCAAGGCATTTTCACGGAGAACGAAGCTCAGATTCCTACGGAAGGATGGAAAAACTTGGGAATCACACCTTCGGAGTGGCAGGGCGACGACAACTTGGACAGCGCAAGGCAGGCGGGAGAAACTGAAAGCGCGCGAAAGGAAGTTTCGCTAATGTCCCTATATAAGAAAAGTACCGCCATCCTTTGATAAACGCCGCTTCTCTCTCTCCTGTATCTCCGATTGGACGATGATAGCGCGCGCTTTTCACCTCTTTATATTTTCTTTTTTTTTCCGCCTCAGAGCCATGTTGAAAGTCCTCTGCGCAGCCGCAGTCGCCGGCGGCGGCGGCGGCGCGCGCCCGGCCTGAAAGCTTCAACCTGAACTTTCTAGGTGCGCCACCGTCGACTTGGCTTTTGCAAGCAAAAAGTAAAGAAAAAAGCAAGCGCTTTAGGAGAGGAGGCGGCGGAGGAAAGAGTAGATGGCGGTACTTTTCTTATATAGGGACTTTAAGTTTCGCGCCGTTTTCGTGACGTCAGGGTCACCTGACAGGGTAGTATCGCGCGCCGCAGCCATTCAGTGTGGCTGATGCACTGCCTCCGCTATAGAGGGGGAGAAAAAATGTGGTTGATCCCTCTTATATAGGAATCGGTATAGAACACGAAAGTGAAACGTGTCTTCACAGAAGTAGTGTAATGTTTATTGCACATTGATATATAATGTCTATTGGTGTTTTGTGGCTAAAGCGCCCTTAGGCGTTGATGCACCCACGCTGACGCCTGGTGGCACGTCTCCTCCATCACGACTACCAACGTCGATGACCATGAGCAACCGTCGTGCATATGGAAGCTGCACTACGCTGCACACGCTAGCACAACGCGAAAGACGAAGCACGTAACTGACACACTAATACAACGCGCAAGACAAAGCACGTAACTGAATCGTCACCGAGTCAAATCAGCGCGTACAGCGCGTCGTAATTGCAGCCTCCGCGATCAACTTCAGAAACATTTTCAGAGCTAATTGCGGAGGCCACGCTCCGCTGTGCTGAGTACGGTGAACGCCACTACCAACGCCACCTAGGTGGCGTTGGTAGTGCTTCTTGATGCCAGCGTCCCTTCGAATGCTGGCATCGAGGCGTCGTAGTGGTGAGACCACCGAAGCGTTCACTGTCGGTGCGCGTTAGTGTCATAATGCAGTACTTCTCTTTTCTGCTCGTAGGCGGCGGCACCGCCCCGAACAAGAACACGGGTACACGGAGGAGTGTTAGATATATAAGGCGCGTCTGTGTAGCTCTCTGCAAATGCGTTTGTGGCGCAATGGGTTAAACGCTCGGCGATTTATCGTCGCGGACCGAGAGGTCGTGGGTTCGATTCCCAAATTTTGCATGTTTGTGGAACTTTTTCTTCTGGTTTCTTTCTTTGTATTATGTTCTATGACGTATTTCCGTGACGGAAATACGTCAGTGAAGTCTTGGTGGACCCCGGCATAAAACACTTTCGTGTTAAAAGAGGAGGTTGACCGCGACGGCGAGGGTTTAGGTGGATAGAAAAATGGCGATGTCGTCAGCTAGCGACTTCCGGTTCGCGGGTCAGCGCTTCTGTGGCTTCGTTCAGCCTTGTCAGCAGTTTCTACAGTGCGATTTGCCGCTTATCGCGAAGAAAACACGCTTCAGCAACGTGATTATGGTTGGCTGCTCGGCATTAGGGTGCGCGAACTCTTCCGTGAAAGGAAAAAAAAAACTGTTTCGTTTTCCATGGAATGAAGCGCACAAACGTAGATGGGCAGTTGCCGTCAAACGAGTGACCGTGAACGGCGAGCTGTGGGTACCGAACGTAGGAGCCTGAATATGTGAAGATCATTTCGCCACAGGCAAGTGTTTTGGCGAATAACTTCGCCTACTAACGTTCTAGTACAACTACGCCCTTTTTAACAATCAGTGAAATACACTCAGGTGCACCCAGAAAGGATCCTCAGCCCATTGATTATGTGCCGTCTTCATTCCGGCACAACGAAAAGGCAACTGCGGCTGCACGAAAGAGGGAGGAGAGGTAACGTCAAAATAATTCGTGAACTTTTGAGATACTTAATTCGGTGCTTTCTCTCTGCAGTTATACACGACATGCGTCTCTTGACAAAAAAAGGGAGACTGCGAAGGCACAGCAGCCGACGACATGGCGCGCGCTGGGCACCTCTGCAGACAAAACAGCGGACGAAGCGGTCGACTGTACCGTTTGTTATGGGGAGCGTTACCAACAGCCATTTATTAGGTTGACTTACCACTTATTAAAAACTACTGCTAAGTTAACGAACGTTTATATCCGCTCGACAAACGTTTGCGCCTGATAAGCGTTACTACTATTTGACGCGACACAAACACGTTAGGGCATGAAATGCCTGCCACATAAAAATACACGAGTCTAGCGACAAGCGACCCGATGGAGATGGCTGTCGCGTTCACTCGTCGCCTAGAAGTCGTACCGCACGCGAGCGACGAGACGAGCGACGACATTGAGCGACGTCTCCCCGGTGTTGCCGGTATGAAGGCAGCAAATACTCGCCGAAACTGGCGTTACGCGTGCTTTATTAATTTAAGTTGATGTGTTTTAGTGTAAAGAGTAGCATTAATATTTCTAAAAGTCTTGCACTACGTTATTATCCTTACACGTATCAAAATCGAGTCGTTTGCTCGTTTCGTGCGACAATCGGTAGTACTTGACTGATGTATATCCAGTTCCGACTTCGCGCTATTGGCTAGTCGCTCATAGCACTTCCGAGCGACGAATTCTAGATTTCCAGAACCGAGCGATCGAGCGACAAGAACAAGCGATCTGTTCGCCCGACGGCCCGTTTCGTCGCTCGAAGCCGTCGCTCGTCGCCGTCGCGCACAAAATCGCTCTCATGCGGTTTGGGCTTAAGGGCGCCAACATAAGTACGAAGGAGTTACGTTTTGGAACTGCCCAGCGGTGGTTATATCGTGGTTTTTCACCAAAGTTCCGCAGTATATAAAAGACAAAGCGCGTGAAGCATGCGCATGAAGTGACGGCGGCATAGACGGCGTCGTGGTCTCGAACCGGAAGTTGTAGCAGAATACGCCGTACCCCACAATCCCTTGCGACAACCGAGATTTTGCTATCCACCTATTGCGGCGTAGATCAAAGCGTGTCGCTACTTTCTAACGTCAAGAGGCTTTACATCCTGCAAGTGTGGAGCGCCCTCTTTCTCCTTTCCACTTTCGAGGCTTACACTTGGTTGATGTCCATCCGGGCATAAAAGAAGTATGGGGGGACACCTCGCTAAGCCCCCCCCCCTCTCCTCTTCGACTCTCTCTCTTTCGTGTGTAAACATTCGCTACCAACTCTTTGGAGGCGCATTGTCGAGACTGCTCGTCAGACGAGCTCGTGTTTTCGTACTGTTCGCTAACGCGTGGAAGTCTTTCCCTGTTCTCTTGCTGCGAGCTCATAATTATACAATGCACACAGAAATAATTGAACAAAAAAAAAAGCAATCAGTACAGTTCGTACCAATAAAGCTCGCAGTTATACAATGTTAGCTAATGCGAACATGGAACATGTGATTATCGTTAATACTAACAATGTGTTGAGCTGTGTTTAGACCCAGTCTCAGAAAGTGGCCACCACATTACGCTGGTGCTTTGCCCTTTTAATAGAACGTATAACTCAATTTCAGTTACAAGACGATGCAGTAACTAGCACACACACACACACAAAGGTAACGTTTCCGGTTTTTTTGGTAATTGTGGGTAACTGGACCCTTTGTGGCGACATTGCAGATGGCAGAAATGTCGTTTGTCATGACCTACCCTGCTCCGCACTAAGTCACAAAAATGTGTGTCCGGTATGTTAGCCATCTGCGGATCACAGGTCGCCGCACTATAATACAAGAGAGGATGTTCTTCCGCTGATTTGTGATGTATACTCGTGAGTGTTCATGTTCATACTACTATACTTCGCTCACTGTTGCAGCCGTTCTTGCTAGCGCCAGTGTTCTGACAGTGAGTGTCAACGGTCATCGAGAAAGATGTGTTCATGTTCGTCTGTGCGCACGTGACACCACGGTTGTTAATTTAGTGGGCGAATTTCTACAAGTTTATACGAACGATAAACCTACTATGTCTACTTTGTGTAGCTTGCTTTCTTATATTGCTTACTTCGTATAGCTTCCAAAAATGCCTTCGCAATCGATGCTTCGCCTTTCGGGCGACACTGCGACATTTTTTTTTTTTTGCATACGCCACCTAGCTGGAAACGCCTGGAGTGACCATTTGCGTATTCATTCGCAGGAGTCCGGCCGTCTCGCGCAGTCCCATCCAGGCATGGCTATCCACGTGGCCACCTCGCTGTCCAACCTGCGCAAGAATCCCGTGCAAGGCATCCTAGATGCCGTGCGAGAAAACACCCGTGAGATTTACAGAATTTGACCTGACAGCAAATCCGCAAGTTTTTTCCTTTCTTTCGTAGTCAAATAGTACAGGTTACTGCACCCACATTATTTACTAGGCTATTTCCTCGCGTTTTTCATTTAATTGGAAACCCACGTGGACGTTATGCTTCAATTCATACAAGGAAGTTTCAATATCTCGAAACTGGTTTCATCCTGAAAATTCGTTCGAAGCGGATCCGCCTTGCGAACTACAGGGCTAGAATTTGTAAATTGCAATATGGACCACTAGGTCATTCGTTAAAACTGTGGATTTTTCTTAATTAGTCGATTTCCCTTTGAATTTTTTGTTCAAGTAATTTCCGCCTTTTCCAGTGGACCAGCTCATGAAACTAGAATTGCGCTATCTACCATAGGCAACCTTTAAGCGTTTTTGAAAGCGTTCGCTGAAACGCCCTGTATATTATGTTCATTTGTGAGAATTACTACACCCCAGTGTAAATTTATGGCCCGAATCGACGCTGCAGTCGAATAAATCGAGCCACGTTGGGTTCTTTATCGTGCACCTAAATCTAAGTGTAAAAGGGTTCTTGCCTTCCGGACCCGAGTGAATGTTGCCGGTGAATTGGAACTGTGAATTCACGATGTGTTTGTTTGTTGTTCTTCTACATTATGGGGTTTTACGCGCCAAAACCAGTTCTGATTATGAGGCACGCCGTAGTGGAGGGCTCCGGATTAATTTTGACCACCTGGGGTTCTTTAACGTGCACTATATACAACGCAAACACACGGGCGTTCTTGCATTTTCGCATGCATCGAAATGCGGCCGCCGCGGCCGGGATTCGATACCGCGACCTCGTGCTCAGCAGCGTTGTTTATATTTGTGTGTATGTATGTTCTCACACGCGCAAATGTGCATTTGGTTTATGTACACCTTTAAAATTTCCTGAGTGCAGTTGGGGCAGCGCTCGTGTATACCGAAGACTAAAATTGTGAATTTCCAACGTAGTAGTCTGAAGACGTGCAAGTGTTGTACGTGCGGTGAATGTTCAAGTGTACCTTTGGCAGCGCTGGTGCAGACCAACGAGTAAACGTGCGATCTTTCTTCGCAGTGTTCTTCATATTTTCACGTGTTTTATGCACTGCTGATGAAAACCGATGAGAAAAAGTGTGAATTTTCTAGGGAGTATTCTCTAAGTCTGCAAGTGTTCTATGTACACCTGTGAACATACGATAACAAACTTGGCTGTGCTAGCGGAGACCCGCGAGTAATCGCTTAAAATTATCAGGTTGTGTTCTATAAAGAGAAAGACAGAGAGAGGGGAAAGGCAGGGAAGTTAACCAGAGGCGAGTTTCTCGTTTGCTACACTGCGTTGGGGTGGGAGATATAACGGTTGGAATGATGCGCAATAGAACAAGCATGGTCGTTTATAACATGCAAAAAACAAACAACCAAACAAAAAACAAGAAAGCATGTCAGGACGCTGTTGTTACGTGGAACACTGCAGTGTTTCACGTTTGACATAAAATGTTGCCGCGAAAGACACAACCAGGGATAATAAGATCCACCATTCGTGAGATGATAATGCATAACAAAGAAGTTGGGCCAGGTAGCGAGCATTAGGCTTGTAAGCCTGCTGCTAGAAGCGCTAGCTAGTTTAATTGCTGCTCGGAGGGCTTAGGATGGCTGTTTTTGTTCGACCTGGTCTCGCCAAGTGAAACGGCTGCGAAGAAAGGGAAGAGACAGCTGGCGCATTTTGTCAATGATCGTTGCTTGACCAGCGAAATACAATGGGAGGATTAAGTGCCAGTGGGGGGCGCCCGTCGCGGCGACGGTGCCGAGATTAGGCAGAGGCGCAGCTCATGACATGCCAATTATACCTGACACGTGGTGAGGCGAGTAGAGCCGGCTGGCACTGAGCAAACGTGAAGCCATTATCACCCAAGAGTACACAAAGCTGACCTAAAGAAGAGGGAATATCGGTGCTTCGTCACGTACATCGCGTGCAGTCGCCATGACAGCAAAAGCTCAGATGTCCGTGACTGTCGCTGGCTCCTGTGTGCGCATGACGGGCGTGTAATGGGCACGGAAAACGTGAACGCAGTACTCAGGCACCTTTCCCATTGTAACCGTTCTTGCATTTCGTTTCGGAGACCGTTGCCAATTGACCATCGTGAAAAGATTCTTCGAGCAAGCCTGCACTGAACGTGGCCTAACGTGTCGGTTGACAGCTTTCATTAACATATGACTACGCTATCGGTTTTTCTAAGAAGTGCGAGCGGGGAAGGGGTCAATCACTTCGGCTTGCAGGTATAGGCACCCTGCAATGCAGTTTGGCTGTACATGTCGCGCCACCTAGCAGCGGCGGTGAGCACCCGCGAGTAGGCCCTCACTGCCATTTCACCTTGGTCCGTACTGCGCTCAGGCGCGCCTAAAAGCTTCCTTGTCCAATTTTTCAATGGATTCACCGCGACCACTCGGCAGCTCCTCCGTAAGAAGTGTGAACAAAAAGAACATGCGCATATACTGCTGCTTTAGGTATTTTGACAACCGCGAAGGGGATGTCGGCATCAAATTGTGCCGCTTCCCTTCAAGACTGTGGGGAGAAACCCGGCGGCTGAAGGTGGATCGTCGTGGTTCGGCCCTTCAAGAGTCGCTCTTGCGAATTTCTGATGAACTAAGACGCAAACGCAAACTTAAAAAAAAGGAAAAAAAAGAAAAAAAAAACACAAGGCAGCATCCGTGAAAACGCACAATAAAGCGACAACTGCATAAACACGCGTGATCTGATTCCCGCTGTTGTAAATTGGTTTGGCTAGTTGTTTCGCTAGTCTCGCTCCGAAACAAATGCGCAGTGGTTGTTATGTGTCAAATCTAGCTTCGTAAGCACTCCGCGTTGGACCTTTGTACGCACTGTAGTTCTTGTTGTGCATTAATAAGCCAACGTGCAGCTCCTTTCTGCGCCTGGATCAAGACACGACTGCTGAAACCGGGCTCATTCATGCCGATGCTCTCTCGCGTTTAGAACAGAACTAAGGCTGGAGTGCACCGCAGCACACATCGAGTATTCGCAAATTAGCACTTCTCTCGCGCACGCTAGCACACATTTGTTCAGTCTTGGTGTTGAGTGTCAGCTGATTGCTCTCTGTTATGTTTCAGCAGTGATACCTCTCACACTGGAGCGCGAATGACAACACCAGACTATGTTCGAGGTACTTTGTCAACGGAGAAAAAAGCTCCATAATCATTCAAGTGACCTTCCAACTCGCCAAAACCTCGACAAATGTGATGAACAAGGCACACTGGAAGTATACTGAAGCTACAAATGATAGTTGAAAAACGTTTACGGCTGTATTTGCCCACTTAAGCGGAATAAATTATTTATTTGCAACTTACTTTGAGTTCGACATCGTAAACGTGCTTTATTTGTTGTGACAAGAACTTTGCTGCGATGTCCGTCCGGTTTACTTTTTTGACACGATATATATGGTTGTTGTCGTAAAGTTGACGTCCTTTCTCGAGTGTCGGTGGTCGAAAATGGGCCTCAATGTTTTCAATTGCCTTAAAAACCACAGTTTTGAACGCCCGACTTGTTTCAAACGAGCGCCGCAGCAGAAGCATGCCTTCGTAGAAGTGGCCGCCTCGGTGTTTCGCGGAACTGATACGGCGGCGCTGATGGCTGAGCCGATCGCTGCGCCCCCTGACCATTGAAGGGAGCCTATAGGGTCGCCCTATGTGTACCATTTCCGTCTTGTATGTGTACTTGCATTTGCAAATTCTTGTAAATAGTTGTAAATAGAAAGTGTGTTTTTTTTCTCTCGTCATCTCTGCGTCTACTGCAACCCCGCGAACCCGTCGCCGCTACCGTTAGCGGCAGTACATCCTCTACTTGCGTAGACCGGCTCTGGCGGTGCGTCTCGGACGCCCAAGTAGAGGAGTGGTACAAGAAGAACCCTTGAACTTTACTGGGCTGATAATTGTGCATGTGCAGAAATGTAGTGGAGTATGCCACAGAATGGTATTTTCTGACCAGGATGCTTTTGACCGCAGTTTATAGTACAACAAGCTACATGTATTCTTCACATTCACCTGCTTCGCCTTAACCCGCGTCGAACACAGCATCATACTCAATTATGCAAGGGTGCTTAAAGGTTCTTGAATAAATTGCAAACCGTAGAGGTTTAGGCTAGTCGGTACATACTCGAAAGGGAAAACAGCGCGAAAAAACACGACAAGAAGGGGGACAGACACCAGCGCTGACTGACGACTGAATTCTTTATTCAGAAAGGAACACACAGTGGTATACCCTTCTTTTCTTTCTTTTTTTCTTTTTTGGTATATATGTGTTCCTTTCTGAATAAAGAATTCAGTCGTCAGTCAGCGCTGGTGTGTGTCCCCCTTCTTGTCGTGTTTTTTCGCGCTGTTTTCCCTTTCGAGTTCTTGAATAACAATACCTTCTCTCTCGACGGCCACGTGTGGGTTGTGGGGGAATTGAACATTGTGATGACAGGAAATGTTCAGAGTAATTCTTCGAAAGCCTTTGTGCTCACCCTTGCTTTCTGGTAGGTGGGGGAGGGTATACCGCATTTAAGGGAGATTATTCGCCTTCCCCTGTAACCTGTTTTCGGTCAAGCAGGTTACTAAACCTCATCGGAATAAATTGCAGTGCAATCAGAAATTGCTATTGAATTCACTGAGAATGCTTCGGCTAAAAATAGTACAAAACAGATGGAAGATTCCCGACTGCCGAAGAAATCTTGTCATCGCTTTTAAGTTTTCTTAATGCATATCTGTCCGTCATTTTTTTTTTCATCTACTCAGTGTTGAATAATAGGTCACAGTAGTTTTCTCCAAGCTGACACCTCTGAGTTTCCAATCAATGGCCTCGAGAAAGATTTGAGACGTAAAAAGCCTCTGCACCGGCCACGCCGTAAATTTTGATAGAACATGATTTTTACAGGAATATGTTGCAAGAAAATTTTCACACTCTTTTGCGCATTATGTCAAATTTACACGAGGTTTATTATAAGCATCCAGGATAGAAGCAAATAAAATGGCGGGCATCAATGTGAACCCCCCTCCCCTGTCAGACAGTAATCAGTCACCTGTCATATACTTTCTTTAAGAGCCCTAAAGCAACATTCCACTTCTACCTTCATTGGGGTTGCCCTTTTCTTTTTTCTGTGGGCCCTCAGCGACCACCTGTCTTCTTTTGTGACCCTACCATTACAGCACGGTAGTGCGTGTACAAAGGCAGAAGCAGCTCTTGCCTGGAGCGCACCCCCCTTCCAGTGTGGAGCGCCCTCTTTCTCCTTTCCACTTTCGAGGCTTACAATTGATTGAAGTCCATCCGTGCGATAAAAACACACACACACACACACACACACACACACACACACACACACACACACACACACACACACACACACACACACACACACACACACACACACACACACACACACACACACACACACACACACACACACACACACACACACACACACATGGTGGAGAATCCTCGCCAAGTGCGACCTCCTCTCCCCCTTCGCCCCTCTCTTTGTCCTGTGTATATACGCGCTGTCACCTCCACGAAGCAACATTCGCTACCAACTCTTCGGAGGCGCGTTGACTGCACGTCAGACGTGCTCGTGTTTTCGTACTCTTCGCCAACGCGTGCAAGACTTTGCCTGTTCTCTTGGTGCGAGCTGACGACGGAAAGCGACGCCGTTGGAGACTACTGCCCAGTTGACCATTCACAGGTTAGTTTCACCTTGCGCATTACGGCTTGCTGCGAATATGAATGCTCTCAAAGGAGAAAAGTCAAGTGAAACTCAGCTGTAGCACCGAAATGATTTCATTTGCTCAAGCATGTTCTTTATCTTAGATTTGCCTTTTTGTTTCCCTAAACTGATTATCGTATTCTGAGTGTTAGTGCCGAGAGGTTACCACATCGCTACGCAGCGCTAAATGGTCCTAATAATGTCGGCAACCTACACGGCTGTGCTTTTATCGAAATGGCCCATAAAGTTCAAATGTCTGCGCTTTTGAATTCGTTAACACTATTTTAGGCATTTCTTATTTATACGTGATTCTCAACATTAAGTTATGTTACCCTTTGCAGGACAGCGACGCCCGTGCTCGGCCATGTCTTGCTGCGAAAGTGAACAGTCTTCCAGGCCTCTCCCAGCCTCGAAGACGGCCACGCTGAGGTCACCGGTGGCCAAACGGTGGCCTTATACGCTGTCCTCGGAAGTGGGTCTCATTGACACGCACTGCCACTTAGACTTCCTATTTCGCAAAACAGGACACCAAGGATCCTACGCCCAGTTCCGCATAAGACACCAGGCCACATTCCCATCCTGCTACGAGGGATGCGTGGCCATCTTCTGTGACCCAGCCACATTCAAAAAGGTACTATTTTCGATAACCTAATGTGTTGACACGTGCTTGGTATGCTTGGCGCGCTGACAGGAAAAATAGTATTATAAATAGCGATAACAGGTAATCACTAATCAAGAAGTCATTACATGTTAAAACGAACACTTTTAGCATATTCCTGTGCTTTCAATAGTCCATGTCGTCATCTGCTCTAATATGATACTTGCGCTGTGAGGATTTGTTTTTCTGGCATGTCGGTCCGCGATTCCGCGCATACATTAGGCTTAAATGGCGCATTCTGTATTGATAACGAGGTTTTCTGGCTTGACAAGAAATTTTTCCACCCGGTTTCCGCATAATGCTACACTTTATTAAAATGTTCGCAAAACTCTACGGTTTAACCATTCTCGCAAATGCCGCTTTTCGTGGGCGCGAACTGAGAACTTGAGTTTGACACCGTTGTGTGAAATCTACGCAGCGTCACCTGTGGCAGGGACTGCTGTCCGAACAAGGCGTTTGGGGAGCCTTTGGATGCCACCCGCACATGGCCCGGCATTACGACGAGGACGTCGAAGAGGACCTGATCGCGGCCCTTGAGCAACGAAGCGTCGTCGCCCTGGGGGAAATTGGCCTCGACTACTCCGCCAAGTGAGTGCTCTCGTATATGTGTTTATATAGGTGGATATCTTGATGATAAAGCTTAGCATGTGAATATCCATTCCCCTTTAGTGAATTGGGAGAACTCGATGAAATTCATTGTTTCAAGAGAAAATTGTGGCTACAAAGGGTGTTTCGAGCGCTCTTCAATTGCTCGAAAGTGCAGAGTGTCGCCTTTTCCATTTTGGGCGGCACTGACCGCAATGTGGTTTGATGAGGAATGTAAATTGGTAAATTAATTTCTTGGGTTTTACGTGCCAAAATACAAGAATGCAAAATCATCGTTGTACTTGTTCTGGGTTCTTGTCTGTGAATCATGCATAATAAACTTTGATGCATAAACATACTCCGTGCCGTCTCTGACTCTCGCATTCATTGCTGTTTAGTGAATTGGATTAGTAAATAGTTTTTTTTAATAAAATGTAGCGTTGCTCTTCATTCAGTAGAATTGTTAACGGTGAGAACGATTTTCCTAGCGCATTGCTTACCTCAACATTTGCTCGTTGCAGGAACAAATGTGACCGTATGATGCAACAACGAGTGTTTCGGCGGCAGTTGCAGCTGGCAAGGAATGGTCGCCTTCCCCTCGTCATTCACTCGAGGGATTCCTCACACGACACTCTGCGCATCCTCAAGGAGGTAAGGTGGCTTCTCTGCAGCACCGCTAGTTATACTACGCCTCATTATAGGGATATTCTATAGATTAGTACATTGCTCGTGCCGGAGCATTCTTGTGACTCGTTGAAGGGTGGAATTCATGGCTTATAGCTGATAGCGAAACATCCTTGTGGTCAGCGCTGCTTTGCGCACGACGTAACGGGCCTCATTACGTCTTTGCATATTTTTTTTCTTTTAAAAATAAGTATCAGCCATTTGTTATGGGGAGCATGATTGTCTGATTTCTACAAATACCCCCGGAAAAATAATGCCATGCTATGTGAGTTACTCGGAGCTGGGTGAAGTAAGCGGTGCTCTGGCACCGGTTTCTCACTTTCTTGTTTTACTACGATAAGTACGGAGCAGGCAGACAATTGTTATCTTTCGCAACGTTATATCTACAGAATAATTAGCTTCTTCAGCGAATACTTGACCATTGCTTTCATCGCTATTTTGTTCAAGTAGTCGTACATGAGGCAGTCACAATAAATGCAGCACTGAACATACATCTGCTAGAGGAGCACATTTTTGTGTTCTCTCTAAATCTATTACGTTAGGCGTCCCTCTTACCTGGTAAGTTTTGAGCAGCGAGAAGCACATCAGGGATTTCATCGTCCCCATTAAAATATTACAAAGTTGTGCGCCACTCACACTATTGCAGGATCGTCCCGTTGCAGTGCTAACCATTCTCTCCTGTGTTCTCACCCAATCAGATGGTGCCCGGAGACTGGCCAATACACCGGCACTGCTTCACCGGGGACTGGTCCGAGGCGCAGCTGTGGATGGACACGTTCCCCAACCTGTACCTCGGGCTCACTCCACTCGTGGGATTTCCCAACGCCGGTCCTGTAGCTGAGGTCGGCCGCAGGATTCCACTGGAGCGCCTGCTGCTGGAGACGGACGCGCCGTACTTCCTCCCGAAAAGCGTACGTGTCAATCTCTTGATTAGATTTATTAACGTGGCTTAGTGGCAGCAGTATCGCCTTGAGAAGTGGTTTATAGTTTCGCACGCTCATGTTGCGTTAGCAGTGTCATGTATGTTTAGACGCACAATACATTCTTTTATTTATCGGAAGTACAGATACAAGCTACCCTAAGAGTATCTAAGATGCATGTATCTTTGACACTGCCCAGCACTGGTAATCAAATGCATTGTATTCCATGGCTGGCCTGGACAAATTGGCTGCGTTTTAGAATCTAGTAACACTGCCATTCCAATGCAGAGACGTATACGCTTTTAAGAAAATGGGTAAGGCGAATCGAAGTGGGTATATCGATGGTTCACTATAAAAAAGCTACATGCTAACTTGTTGAGTTAAGTGTACTCTCAACTTGAGCTGTATTTGTACCCAGTTTCCAAAAGTGGCTACCACATTACGCTCGTGCTTTGCACCCGCGTAATGGAACATAATCTCCATTTTAATTGAAAGACGTTGTAGTCGCTGGTACACACAGTTCTGATACTTTTTTTTATTTTGGTTAATTGGGCGGCTTGTGGTGACGTCGGCGCTCCAAGATGGCATAAATGTCATTCGTCATGGCCCACCCTGCTCTGCGCTAAGTTACATAAATGTGTGTCCTGTACGTCAGCCGTCAGCGGATTACGAATCCACGTACAACAATACAACAGAGGATGTTCTTCTGCTCATTGGTGTCATAAGGGTTCATGAGTATTTATACTACTATGAGATGCATAGTGCTTCAGCTATTATTGTGATGGTTATGTCGACATTAAATTGGTGTTTCCACCGTCGCCGGTATGTTCCATATTAAGTCCAAGTACGATAACATCCTGACCAGCGGAAGCTTTATCTTGAAAGCGATCTATAGGATGGGTGCAGGAAGTTCGTGCACCGATATGTGTTGGCATCATATGTGCTGTGTTCCATTCCTTTAGCTCGCGTTTAAGTGACAGGCAGCATGAAAGTCATTTCGTTCACTGCTGCAGCCCATCTTGCTAGCGCCAGCGTTCTGACAGCGAGTGTCCACGTTCATTGAGTGAGATGTGTTCATGTTTGCCTTTGCGAGCGTGACACCATACTTGTCCATTTAATTAGTAGGTGAACGTCTAGCAGTTTATGCGAGTGATAAAACTACTATCCTTACTTCGTATAGCTCTCTCGTAATTTGGTTTTCTCAATCGATGCTTCGCCTTTCTGGGAAAGCGACGACAATTTTTTTTATACGCCACCTAGCTCGACACGCCTGGAGTGACATTTTGCTTACTCATTCATCTGTCATTCGCAGGAATCCGGCTGTCTCGCGCAGTCGCATCCAGGCATGGCTATCCACGTGGCCACCTGGCTGTCCAACGTGCGCAAGATCAACGTGCAAGACATCCTAGAGGCAGTGCGAGAAAACACGCGAGAGATTTACAGAATTTGATGTGACAGCAAATCCGCAAGTTTTTCCTTGTATTTCATGGTCAAATAATACAGTGAACAGCACCCACAGATACTGCTAGGATATATCACCGCGTTTTTCATTTAATTGGAAACCCACGTGGAAGTTACTGCGATGTATTTTTCTTTTCATTTTGTGAAGATGCCCCAGTGTGCATTTTATGGCTAGAATCGACGCTGCAGTCGAATAAATTCGAGCCACGTTGGGTTCTTTAACGTACACCTAAATCTAAGAACAAAAGGGTTCTTGTCTTCCGGCCCCGTGTGAATGCGGCCGGAGAATCGAGACTGCGAATTCGCTATGTGTTGATGTTTGTTTATATTTGTGTGCATGTTTTGTAGGCAGAACGCTGTTTAAATTACAAGTGCAGTCGTGGCAGCGCTGATGCATACCGACGACTAAAGGTGTAACACTTAAACGCAGTAATCTGTAGACGTGCAAGTGTTGAATTTTAACCGGTGAATGTTCAAGTGCACCTTTCGCTGCGCTGGTGTAGACCTCCGAGTAAACTGTAATGTTTCTAGGCAGTGTTCTTTATATGTGCAAGTGTTGTATGCAGCGCTGATGAAAACCGACCACTGAAAATGTAAATTTTCTAGGCAGTATTCTGTAAGTGTGCGATTGTGTTCTACGTATGTACACCTGTGAATGTTCGAGCACATATTTGGCTGTGCTAGCTCATACGCGCGAGTAAGAGTGTAAAAGTTTCAGGTTGTTTTCTATAGAGAGAGAGGAAATGCAGGGAGATGAACCAGAGGTGAGCTTTCGGTTCGCTAACTTGCACAGGGGGGGGGGGGGGGGGGGGCGATATAGGGGTTGGAAAGAGGGCAAAGATAGAGTAAGTTTTCAAGGCAGTATTCTGTATGTCTACAAATGTTGTACACCAGTGAATGTTCGAGTGCAGTCGTGGCAGTGTTGGTGCATACCGGCTACTCAAAGTGTCCATTTTCGAGGCAGTATTTTGTAGATCTGTAAGTGGTGCACACCGGTGAATGTTCAAGTGCTCCTTTGGCAGCGCTGGTGCGGACCAGCGAGTAAATGTGTAAATTTTCTACGCACTCTTTTGTTAATGCGCATGTATTGTATATGTAATGGTGCATATTGTTCATGTGTAGCCATCAAGAATACAACCTGCCTGTGCAGTAAACTGTTGTTATGTGTGAATTTTACACACTCCATGATTGTCAGTCCTTTCTTTTGATTTATTATTGCAGTGAATTTGGCGTGAACGCGTCTAATAAATGTTTTACAAACAGTGTCAAACTTGTGCGTGTGCTTTATAAGACAAGTCTCAAACATGGAGAACCTGGATGGAGCATCTATCCACCGATCTATCTTCATGCCCTGCTACCAAAAATTATTTCTTGCAAGAACCATGATGGAATTTTGCTACTGCCCACACATCATTACGCGCTGCAGGTTCTCAACAATT
This sequence comes from Dermacentor silvarum, assembly GCF_013339745.2. Taxonomy (NCBI): domain Eukaryota; kingdom Metazoa; phylum Arthropoda; class Arachnida; order Ixodida; family Ixodidae; genus Dermacentor; species Dermacentor silvarum. The sequence goes on from NC_051161.1 coordinate 77,408,123, forward strand.
TCTTTCTGAAATGTGGCCGCAATGTCCTGTGTCAATCCATACCGAGACTTTCTCGTAATAAAGGTCACAAGCATGCGCGGCCCACGTAGGACAGTCTCAGCGGAAACTAGAGGAGCTGCTCCGTAGGAGGTTCATTTTCGGCAGCATGCACTGCAGGGCGTTCGTGGTGACGTCTCTCTGCATAGTTTTCACGAGAACGAGCTGAACTGTCCGCCCGGCGTCGACGGCGAGCTGCGGCTTGTGCTGCTCTCTGCACAGCGGTCTGCTGAGCCCGACGTTGCCCTGTTGCAGCCGCGCGCGTAGCTATACGATTCTCTTCAGCTGTGGTTCGTACCTTGCAAGGAGGTGCCATAACGTGTAGCGAAGAGAAACACGGGTATCGAATCTAGGCCCCGCATATGTCGCGTTCATTGACTTGTGGCACGATACAGACGATACCATGCAACCGCTTCATGTGGTGTAACCTGGTGGAGTACAAGGCAATTACAATGCAAAGTTTGCACGTATCGACGCTACGCGGCTTGCATCTCACATCGCGTTACAAGTGGCCGCGATACGATGCTGATTTTGATTTATTGGCATCCGCTTTGAAACGGGGCAGAGAGAAGTAGTCACCTGACCCACTTTATTTATTAAGGTATTCTGTACATGGATATTTTCCTGTGAATCACAACATTTTCGGATTGCAAAGCATGAGTGACGCTCACTTTCTCCCATCTGAAAATTTTCGTCTCGACTTCCTACATTATTGACAGTATTCATGACAGCGCACAGGACATGGAGGGGAAGATACACGTACTACAGGTCGGCCACTCACGTATGTGCCCGGGGTGACTCCCCCCTCCCCCTGGCTACGACGCCGCTGGTGCGTAGATTGCAAAGCATGAAATACGCTGATTTTCTCCATTCGTAGAAAGAAGCAGCGGCGTCGTAGCCAGGAGGCACGCGCCCGACTTCCTCGCCGCTTCTCAAATATATTTGTCGGTATGGAGCCTTCCCTACACTACCCTCCCGGTCAAGTGCGTGCCATCTCTGCGCCCCCCCCCCCCTACCCCCTTCTCCCCCCCAAAAAATGTGGCCACGCTACTGGAAAGAAGGTCTACACTCCAAAGCTGCCTTGTGCGGAGTGCGCAGAAAGAGAACGAGGACGGAAGAGAGAGAGAGAGAGAGAAAAGGTCAGGTGGTCAACAACACGCGCGTCGGGTTTGCCATCGTAATGAAAAGAGAGAACAAAATGAGAAGGATGTAGGTAGCCACTAGAGTTGCTGTGTATGCTACCACAGGTGCAGTGACTCTAGCAGGCACTAGCAGTGCGAGCACGTGGAGTTGTCATTCACACATACGTAGTAAAATAATCATTGTATTTAAACAGTCTACGGCCTACCATCTATCTTGTTTGGCACTGTTCGAAGAACATCGACCGAGGGAAGAAAAAAGAACGAAGTAGCCCGCCACATGTATGTGTCCAAGGAAGCACGAGAGAGGAGCGCGGCTGCAGTGCACGCCTCATACGTTGAGGCTATTCGCATACTTGGACAGCCATCGTAGACGAACAGTGTCTGAATTTGTTTTATTGCGATAGCAATTATATGGACACTTCAACCGGATTTCTGCCGTCGGCGTCGCCGTCGCCGTGAGGTTCCCTATAGGCACCGGGCGAGGGATGAATTTGGACCTGTGGCGCCTTCATGCGGCGGCGCCGCGAATGTAATGGCATGTGGCGGCCAGGCCGCGCGCAGCAGGCGCTGCCGTGAAACCAAGTCTGATCAAACATGTTGCGTTTTTAGGTGCACCAACAGTTACTGAAACATGACTGAAGCTGGTTAGGCCATTTAATTCAATCGTTGTTCATCGCGGCATCGCGTTTTTCAGGCGGAAAGTCTGTATATGTGTGGTGTGTAGGCAAAAGCGCGTACAGCTAGTGCTCAGCAATTGAAACGCGATACTCGAATCGCATGGTCGCCAACGCTTTTTGCACTGACTGTAAGCGCTGGGGATGCCAAACTGATGCATTGTGGTGTATAGTGAAAGCGAGAACCTTCGTAACGCATTATGACTGCATTTGGTCCCACGGCGCTCACCTGTGGCGCGAAAAGAAAAAAAAAACAATGGCGGCAGCCGCGCGCTGCCAGCGCTTCAATCGCTGGGCACTGTACATTTCCGACCCTGATTTGCTATGGTCTAGTTGTTCTAACGTTAATAAAAGAGCCGTTCATACGCAAGAGCTTCGTGTCCCACTTGCCTGTCTTCGCCTCCGCAGTGTAACGGCTCCGGAGTGTGGGCACCGAAGGCGAACACTCAGATTTGTAGTCATTTTGCCGTCTTATCAGTGTATCAGTCTTCCTTTTAATGTACATTTTCCTTTCTAGTAATTCCCAACTCTGGTTGCGTCCGGCGCATGACTGTGCTGTGCGTCGACGGTGAACGCCAACGCAGTGGCGTGTTCACACTCGCCGCCACCGACGGCTCCCGTCGCGCTAAGCTATATAAAATGAGCCGTGACTGAAGATTGGGCTGGTTTATAATCAATTAAGAATAGGGAATCATTGCAAAGATAAAAGAACTACAACGGAGAGAGAACGGGAACTTACTGACACATGTGCGATCGGCGAAGCAGCTCAAGAAACAGATTAAGGAAGACGTACGTCTCCTTTTTTTTTCTGTCCATAATTTTTGTGTTCTTCGCCTATTTACATGATTAAATACCCGAGAATGTTAACGTGCACAGCAAAATAACATCTTCAATATAACTGCTGGAGTTCCACGTCTTAGCTTGCCGCGGAGCTCCGTTCGCGTGGTGCATTTGCATCACAATTTGCGCTCGTTTTCTGGTTTATATACTACTTGATGCCACGAATGTGATCTGCCTCGTACAAGTGACGACCTTTCTCAAAAGTAGACACACGAAAATGCGTTTTCCGGTGCGTCAGCCCCTAAAACCCGCAGTGCGAAATCACTGGAAGCACCGAGCGCCTTCGTCCCGTCGTCTGCTTCACATGCCAGTGCTCCGAGCGGCGCTGTTCCCCAGCATATCGCCGGCGCGCCGCAGGCGCCTTACAACGGCCGCCCGGTGCCTATAGATAAAATCTTCGCCGCGTGCCGTATGCCCGAGCGGAAGCGTGCGGGGACGCGCGCTGTCACGGAGAGCGAACGCACTCAATCTCCCACGCGCAAGCAAGGAAGCGGGAAGCCAGCGCGGGGGGGGGGGGGGGGGGGCACTTCTACTCTGCCAACAACCACGCTCGTCGCTCGCCCCGCACCGTCTCTTATCTCCTCACGGCTCTGACCTTTATGCGCCGTGCATTCGCCGCCCAGTTTCCGTTGAAGCGATAGACTGCACGTACCTTCGCCCGTTGCTGCGGCGTATGCGCTTGCTGCCAGCGTTCTGACAGTCGTTGTCTGCAGTCATTCAGTGTGATCTATTCATGTTTGTTTGTGCGCGCTCACACCACGCTTGTTCATTCAGTTAGTAATAGTCGGACCACATTTTCCAACGCACGCTACACATGCAATGCTGCCCGGATCGGCAGTGCAGAGCTACAGGTGTGTCCCTTCGCACGCGCTGCCCACGGGAAGCGCTTCTCATCAACACCACCGTTTCACACGCGCCTTCTCGTGGTCATCGAGTCTCTCTTCATGTCGGTCTACTTACGCCTCAGCACACCTGCTTACTTAATCAGCTCATGTTTACTACAATTCATATTGCTACCAAAGCCGCTCACCTTACTTCGTATGACATAGCTGTCTTGCTATCGCATTCATTGCTTCGCCCTTAGGGCGAAACTGTGACATTTTTTTATATAACATTACACAAGATAAGCTTTCATGAAGAACCTGTAGGGTCACGTCGTGCAATTATAGAGCAGGCACAATCCACGGCCTGCGACCGCCACAATGGCAAAATGCAATGCGCACGGAGATCCTGTGTTAGATCACGGTTGCTTGCATGGATTTCTTGACATTACGCCAACTTTAAAGCGGGAGCCACTTTATTCCAACACTCGGCATGCTGAGAGGTGCAAGGCGAAAAGCCAGTGAAAGGTTGAAGAGGCCTAGTGGAAGCAGACACACCAGGATGCAGTATTGATAGCTTCCCTTACGGTCTACTTATTGAAAAAAGGTGTAGGAAATAGTTTCAACACGAAGTTACAGTGCAACAAAGTAACAACACATTAAAAAAATTACGGTTGATCTCTCTTTTATAGGAATCGGTACAGAACACGAAAGTAAAACGTGTCTTCACAGAAGCTGTTGCATGTTTGCTTTGTGAACTCACGGAACATGAGTTGCAGTTGCGAATTTCGCTGCAGCGAAAGGCCAGCATTATTTGCGGGCCGTGCTCCATGTTTGCTTGGCGCGCGCCGTCCTGTTGGCGAGTGGCTTCGGCGAAGGTGCGAGCATTCTGGTCCGGCTGCGTAGTGACTACGGCAGCCAGTCGAGCTGCGACGCGCTCAGCTGCAGGAATGCCAGTGGCAGAGTGCGCACCGTGCGCCGCGAAGGCTTCACGCTGGCGTCGTGTCTCTCGCCGGAGCAAAGCGAGATTCACCCGGCCACGCCTTTCTGCGCCTTTTAGCGCAGCAGTTGTCTTAGGTGGTGCCAAGCGAAGCAGTAGGCGATGCTCTGCTGATGCACGTTGAGAGAGAGAATAAACATCTGTAATATGTAAATGCAGCTTTGGAGAGGCGTCCTCATTCCAGAATGCCTTGAGCTCGGGCCGCGTCCTGGGCCCTCGCAATCAGCCGTTGAAGCAAGTGGCGGAAACTCCCTCCCTTGGGACACTCGGTCCCATGGTCAAGGGGCTTTACCCGATACTTCCAGTGACTTTACCCGATACGCAGCGGCAGCGCCACTTCCACCACTGGCAGTTGCCGGATATCAAACTGGAAATGATTCGCAAACGAGACTATGCCTTCTTGACGTCGCTGATGAGGTTAGAAGGAGAGTTGCTGCGGAAACTCTCCTTTCCCGCTTCTCATGCAAGAGGGCTGTGTGTACGTGCTCTCTTGCAGGACTGCTGGCCGCGCGCTGAGATTGGGCAAACCGCGGAGCAGAACCCGCTCATGTGTGCCGTGTTTAGGAAGTGCTTTCTTTCTGCCGCGTTTACCGTTCTATTCATTTTTTATATCACTGGGGCATCGCTTGTACACACCAGCGCCAAGCAACTATAGTGAGACATATTTATGCAGCAAACCGTCATTAACTACCAATATTCGCTGTTAATATGTTACATTTCTTCATTTCGTGAAAATAGTCGCTTTGAAATTCCTAACTTGTCGTTAAGTTTAGGGCTACGGCTCAACTAGTCCGCAGATACTGTGGGGGCTAGCATAAAGTAAATAACTTCATGGCACCCTCATTCGTTAATTTTGTTCGTGTGTTGTGGAGTGGGTCAACTAAAGCTGGCCGATTTCTCAGTCAGTAAAAAGCTCAACAGAAGCACAAGTTAAACGTTTTTTTTTCTTTTATTCACAGATGTCGTAATGGAAAAAGACTCACCTCCACGCAGTGGGAAAGAGTCAATTTGCAGAAGCAATTTTCGTTCACAACTGAAATTGGTAAATTGGTACATAATAAGCGAACATAGATTCCAGAGGATCCAAACCAATGCGAAAATTACTAACCATCACGACTGTGTATTTCTCTCTCATCGTTTTTAACTTTACCTTGGCTGTGCATGTCGATAAAGTGAAGAGTGAACAAATTGTATAGAGCAACCAACACGCACTGAAGCCCTTCGGCAGCAGGTGGGCTGCCGTCATGATGAATGCGTCGAGCGACACTGCTCTTATGTCACTCCACTCAAGCTTGCACAGAAACCCACCGCGCTGGCTCAGTTAGCTAAGGCGTTGCACTGCTGAGCACGAGGTCGGGGGATCGAATCCCGACCGTGGCGGCCACATTTCGATGGAGGCGAAATGCAAAAACGCCGGTGTGCTTGCGTTGTGGTGCGCGTTAAAGAAACCCCAGGTGTTCAAAATTAATCCGGAGCCTTCCACTACGGCGTGCCTCATGATTAGAACTGGTTTTGGCACGTAAGACCCCAGAAAGAAGAAGAACGCTTGCACAGAACTGAAGTGGGTTTGCAAAATGAATACCTGCTCAGAAAATAGAGTGAAATACTTGTGCTTACATGCTGTCATTAGGAAACCTGAAAAAAAAAACAACCTTTTCAATATCGCGCTTCTCTGCTAGAGGTCTTGTGTTCGACTCTTGAAATCGAACAATTTTGGTGATTTTTCGTATTGCATGATTTATTTATTGTATAATTATTGCACAAAACTTTATGCAGGAGGCTACACCTGGTTCTTTATTCTGTGGCTACACCTCGTTGGAGCCTCCGCTGCGCTGTGACTACCGAAGCGCTACCTGTCGACGCTCGTTAGATGGCGGCGCCGGAGCCGACGTAAAATCCATTACATCCGTTGCAGGAAATCAGTCGTGAAACTCGGCAGAAAACACTTTCGTGTTAAAGATGTGTTGTCACTTAAAAGAAACACTTAAAACAACAGACACGCTTAAAATAAACAACCACGGGAGGAAATTTTGCTTTCACAAATTAGGGAGTGTTTAAAATACTTGGCACCATGTGTGCGTTAATTGCTGACCATTGTTTACCCTTCAGAAGAGAATCTTCCCGTTGCCTTTAGCATATGTACTATGCAATAATCGGTCGTTTTGTTGAACGCCTAAAATGCAATGGTTAAAGTTATAAAAATTATATATGTATAAAAAACACGTAGAAATCTTAGACCATCAAAAATAGACTTAGTATGCGAGTGGCACAATTCTTCTTAATCTTATTAGAACCTTAGAAAATTGCCTGTAGAGCAGAATTACTATAAGAAGCTCGGAATATCAGAATGCATAAATAAATATATATAACCAAGTTTCGATAACTATGGTAGTAACTATTCACGCTGAAAGACGAACTGGACTTTGCGAATTAGAGCCGGCGCGTTCGCCATATTTTTAACTCTAAAGCTAGTACCAGTTTTGAGTTATCAGTTTCTTAAGTGGGGTGAAATACGTTGCCGTTTCAGTTAAACTTGTCTCACACTGATTAAGAGGGCGTCTTATTAAAAAGTCAGCAAGAAAACAGTACAGTGCGACACACATTTCGCGTGGACGTGTTTTGCGAACTCACATAATTTAATTAACATATTGAATGATATATATGCCACAAAATGATTACTCACAAAGTATATAATGAAAACCTGCTACTCATCTGAGCATTTTTCGTGCTTTCTCCTAGAATTACTGCACGCTTCCTTGCGTAACCTACTCCATTCTCGATCACAGAATATTCTTTTTATTGAAATAGCAATTATATGGACACTCCAGGCGCATTTCTTCCGTCGCTGTCGGCGTCACCGTGATGTTCCGTATAAAGTGCAAGTGTGATAAAATCAGCGCCATGCGCCGTATGCTGTATGTGCAAGTGAAAGCGTGTGAGGGTGGGCCGACGATGGTGGCTCAATCTCGCGCCCAAGTGATGAAAGCAGGGAGGTAGCGCGTCATCTTCCTTGATCGCGTGGAAAGCTAAGGGTGGGGGGAGGAAAGGGGGCGTCATGTTCTGGCGGCGGCTGAGTATGGCGTGGCCGCGCGGGACCTAGCTCTCTTGACAACAACATGGTTTCAGGGCCGGCTTTTCTTGCGACACTCAGTTGATCGAATTTTGTCATGATATCGCAGCATTTATTAACTCCGGTATGCAGGTTGACAGCATATTTTGAGACTTTAGAAAAGCATTTGATGCAGTATCTCGTACCCTGTTACTGGAAAAGCTGTCTTAACATACCAAATACCCTCCTGAATTGGCTGGAAGCTTATCATTTAGAAAGAAGCCAACGCGTGATTCGTGGTGATGTCCGCTCATCTGACGTTTCTGTATTATCAGGTGTGCCACAGGGGTCTGTCTTGGGGCCCCTACTTTTTCTTATATTGATTAATGACCTAACTTAACATTTGTCTTGCCGTGTTAGGTTATATACAGATGATTGCTGTATTTACCGTTAAATTTCATCTGAAGCAGGGAGCGAACAGCTACAAAGCGATCTGAACAATGTTATGTCTTGGTGTTCCACCTAGAACATGACCCTCAATCTAGCCAAATGCAACCTATTAAGATTCACAAAAAAAAAACAGCCCCTGACGGCAAGCTATTTAGTGAACGCAACACAGCTGTCCCTTAATTGTGAAGGAATATAAGTACCTAGGAGTTATTTTTTCCAGCACTCTGACATGGAATGCGCACGTTGATTACATTGTATCGAAGGCTAGCAACACATTAAACTTCTTGAGACGCCACTTTAAACTAATATATAACATATTTCAAATATTTATTTTTCCCACGCACAATTCAACAATGGAACAAATTCCCACAAGGAATTGTCTCCGCTCCCGTTTCAACATTTCCACTTGCCCTTCAAAGTTGCATTTCATCTCAGGCTGGGCTCACATGAAAGTTATTGTTCACAGTTTCTTCTCCTCCTTCTAGCGATTTGTGCTTGCGATTTGTGCCTGCTTCTATTTGTGCTTGATTTGTGCTTGCAGGTCGATTTGTGCGATTTGTCCTAGTGATTTATCTTTTTTTGCCTTTGTTAATATTAAACAAAATTTCATAGTTGTTCTGTGGATAATTCCAAATGACATGTCACCAATCTGCATTTTGCTACGTGTTTGTATTTTTTGTATTTGAATGTTAATATTTCCCCCCTATACTAATGCCCCACAAGGGAGCTGTGGGTATTGCAAATAAATAAAAAATTAATAGAAAGCGATCTGCGATGCGAGCAGAGTGCGCCGAGTGCTGGTAGCTTCGTGTGCACTGTGTTCTCGCCGCTTATGTAGTTCCCGTTACTGCCGCGCTTCCTCACTCCAGCGTTTTGACAGCGGGTGCGCGGTCATCGAGCGAGATGTGTTCATGTTTGCTTACGCACGCGTGACACCATGCTTGGTAATTTTGTTAGTAAGCGAATGTTCACAAGTTTATACGGCCGATTAAACTAATATCCTTACTTTTTATAGCTGCCTACCAATTTGCTATCGCAATCGATGCTTCGCCTTTCGGGCTTTTGTAGGTAGCTGCGGCCGATCTCAAGATACGGCGCAAAGTCTCAATCCCTTGAACGTGCCACAAATAACTAATTACAGCACCTTTTGTCATCATCATCATCAGCCTATATTTATGGCCGTATAAACTTGGAAACATTCGCTTGCTACGAAAATTAACAAGCATGGTGTCACGCGTGCGTAAGCAAACATGAACACATCTCACTCGATTTCCGCGCACTCGCTGTCAAAACGCTGGAGTGAGGAAGCGCGCCTGTCGCAGTGAGCGAATTGACCTTCGTGCGGCCTCTCGCTTCAACGCACGTCAGGGGCCGCGTGGCTTTTGGCGTGAAAAAGGCGACTCATCACGTCGCTCAAAGCGTAAATTGTGGTCGCGGGTTATCACAACCAACTGAATAATAAAAGCTTAAAATTAAACTGGTGCAGTTTTTGAAGGTCGTACAGCTGCCAAACTGGCCCTTCCAATTGTTCGCCTCTCTTAGAAACAAAATAAAACACGCTATCCCTTTTAGTCCCATCGATTGCTGAATGGACAGCTTGTGGCGGCAGAGCCATATAGCGTGTGTACGCGTCAGTGGTATCTGGTACCACGAGGCCGCCGCAACAGGTTTCGATAAAGTGATGAGTTTCGTTTTTTTCACGTCTGCTGCACTCCTCGAGTATGTTAATCTTTGGTGGCACTTTTTTGTGCCACCAAAGAGTACTTATTGCACGTAATTACGCACGTAATTATTTACTTGCTGCATTCTCGGATAATAGAGGCTCCGTAGCGTAATTACTAGGTCCACGACTATCCAATGAAGCAGTAAAAAACGAGACAAACATTTTCTGTCAGTGCTCGTTTAGGATTAAAGAAGGAAAGCCTAACATACTATGGTGTCCAGAACAAAATACAGGTCAGCTTTCGCATCTGTCGTTTCACATGGACTTTCAATGATTTGGCTTTGTCTTCTGTGCAGCACGTTCAACAATAAGGATAAGCTTGTACAATAAAAGAGACTAAGGAACACAGGGTTGATCATGCTCTGTTACTGCACTCAAATAAACCCTATTCACGACCCCGAGTCGGCGTACTTGCGGGTGACATCTATGGCAACCTTATGCAAAAATTCAGTCGCATTGAATCCCACAGCGAAGTCTAGGTGCCGCATGGTTGGTTGCGGAACGACGTGGCGCAGCACGACGTTGTCTCCCAGTCTGGAAACGAGGTAGTCCACGTCACGTGGGTCCGCCATCCGGTCTCCCTCGGAAGAGAAAATGGCAAAGCGCGTTCTGATTCGTTCCACAGGGTAGGCTGGCGGCGTCGCCTGTAGACATTTATGCAAGAATTGCAAGAATTACTTCACTCCGTACGCTGTGGTGTAAAAGTTACAAAGAAAGGCTGGCCAACGCTTCGATAGGAAGAGCTATCTTCCAAAGTTCAGCCGGGGTATTTCTTGATGTTGATTTTCTTGCTCTTAGAGGTCCAAACACTATGCATACTAGGTTTATGGATCCAGGAGAATGGAAAAGCACATCACACCTTAGCTAACCTAAGGAAATCAACGACAATGTGGCGCGCATGATCCACCGGATGACCAGAAATAAGAAATGTTTCGCGGAAGAGGAAACAATCAAGCTAGTGCAGGCTTTTGTCATCAGCCGCGAAACCTACGGCCTCCCGTTGCAAAAGCTCTCAAACAAAGAGACAATGCAGATAAATGCTCTAATACGCACACCATATAAAACAGGCTTAGGACTACCACAGAATACAAGCATTGAAAAACTTGAAGACCTGGGAATACACAACACATTTAAAGAACACACAACATCAGTAATACTCAGGCAGCGAGAAAAGGCTAAACTCAACAGAACAAGGCAGAGCCCTTCTACAAAAACTAGGGTATCCCCAGGACCGCAACACTGCGGAGAGCAAACACTTCCACCGAAAGAGGTTAGAGAACACATCACAACAACACCCATTCCCAAAAACATGAGTTAAAAATATCATACGGGCAGACGTGAGGCCAGGGCCAGAACTTTACAAAGCAAGTTCGGACGCAACTGGGAAACATACTATACTGCTGCGTGTAGAATATCGGAAGACAAACACGCTATTGTAGCTACAAGCCAGCATACCATGATCACAGCAACCCTAAAAACAGACTCGGTTCGCATGGCAGAACAGAATAAGCAGCCATTTAGCACCGTCCATCCGAGATGCCGAATTCATAACCCAGGGCGCCCTAGTCATCTCAGACTCACAGTCAGCATGCCGTCTATACATGGCGGGAACTCTATAAAAAATTACGGCGAGGATCCTAGGAGAACACGTGCAACAATATCACGCGATCAGCTGGTGCCATGCTCCAGCTCAAGCTAGGGCAGGCTAGGGATTGGCGCCGGCTACAAACAAGCACGTACCCGAATCTATTAATCCTCAATAAAATCCACCCAACCCACTACCCGGACACATGTACGTGGTGTTGGGAGTGGTCCTCTCTCACCCACATAACGTGGACGTGTAGGCTCAGGCCAACCGAAATTAACTCACCCTCATTAGGGACAAACCCATTTGAAAGGCAGTGGGAGGTCTGGCTTGCCAGCAAGGATCGAGAGAGCCAAGTTGCTCTGCTCGACCATGCCCAGCGAGCCGCACAGGCCAGTGGAGCCCTGGACTAGGGGACCCACCCATCCTTGCCCTACTACCCCAAAGTGAAATAAAGTTTCTACTACTACTTAGTGGTCCCCTTTGTGAGGAAGCGGTGGCAGCTGACTTCGCGATTCACGCCCCAGCGCGATGTGCCAATGAGGTGGCATACGCATGAAAGACAAATGAATTAAGGTGCAAGTGGACGCGAAATTAGCAGCCACATTGATACGATTGAGTAGGAGACGCAGTGGTTAAGTGGTTTAAATAGCTGCACTCACAATAAAGAGGTACGACTTATCGGCGTGTTCGTTGACATTCGCTCACAAACTTTAGCCTTATGAAAATTGTACTATGCCAGCCCGCACAGGTGCCCCCGACATATTGGTATATACTGCACATAAATGCATGACAAACGTACGATGAAGTATGAAAAGAAAGCACCTGAAAGAATGCGCAGAGTTGCCAAATCTTAAAAACAATTGCGCTTCTCGTTTTAATTACCGTCGTACGTACGTAATCGCCACCGAAGCCTTAGAGTGGAGAGGAGTGAACTTTTTGCTATTACTTTTTCAGGATCAGATCGAGAAGTACGCTTAACCTTTAGAGCGATTTCCAAAGATCACGAGTAATTGAAATGTTTTAAAAGAATAAACCAAAAGTATAAGCATCCCACAAGCGCGAATGTACAATAATGTTCCCGTCTGCTAAGAGCAGTAGGCCACTGGAATACGCTTCCACAAGAAATGGGGAAAGAACTTACCATGGACACCTTTTTTGTCGTCTTTGTGTGACCACTTGTGACATAGCAGATTGTTTTTTGTCCGCGCGGGTTGCTACATGGCTCATTATATGGGATGTTCATTTTAAAGTTTTACATAATTAAAAAAAATTGCATATGACAGATATATAGCATAATTCTTGTCGTTGAGTCGGATTATTCGGTGAGGCGGAAATTACTAGCGCAAGAAATTGAAGTACACATTTAACTAATTAACAAAATTCCCTAATTAACTTCTTAATTAATTGCATTACGGCACACAATACAATTTACGAATTGTAGCCGGGGGAGTTTGCAAGACGTATCCGTTTGAAATTGATTTCAAGGATGACACCAGTTGCGAGATATTATTTCCCAAAGTATGGAATGAAATACATGGGCATTCCAGTTACTTTGAGTTTCAATGCATAATAGAGCGTTTTGTTACAAAAGTAAGTGGAATAACAGTGCATTCTTAGGGCGAGTTTGATGGCGCATACCTCCCAAACTGGTGTCATTGTGAGAATTTATTCAAAGTTGATAAGCCTTGCAAACTCACGGGCTAGAATTCGCAAATTGCTAAAGTTCCAGCATATGACGTTTTTGTTTGTTTGCTTGTTTGTTTACGTGTGCGTGTGCGTGTGCGTGTGTGCGTGTGCGTGTGTGCGTGTGCGTGTGCGTGTGCGTGTGCGTGTGTGTGTGTGTGTGTGTGTGTGTGTGATGCAGATGCGAGGGATTGAAATATCGAAGTGTGTCTGGCTGTTGAAGGCGACCCGTCTCCTATCTATCTGATCAACTTCGTCGTGTAGATCACAACAGATCGAGTGTCCGCTATAGGAACACTGACTTGTAGTGCAAGAGATAGTCGATTACTTCTGAGAAACCTTGTGGTCCTGCTGGTGATAGAAATTTAGCCGTTACTGATGGAAAGTAACTGTTATGGTGGCGCTCCCGCATAGTCGCACAATTAGCTTGCTCGAACATCCCGCCCTTCTTTCGTTGAACTTGCGAGAGCTCATAGGTTACGCCAACGAGCCCTGACAAATGGGCCCAGTGCCAAGTCCCGAGACCTATAGCTAAACTCCGCCGGCGACGACTTGGACTTAGAGTCGTTAAGAAATAATGTTTATTTCTCTCTCACTGAAGTGGCTAGCCGACTCGTACTAGCCGTGCTCCAACTGCATGTTATTCAAGATATTTTCAGCGCTTCAGAACAAAAAAAAAATATTGCAGAAGAACAGATGAAAGACGACAGTGCAGAAAGGACGCTGGCGTACAAGAATGACGCTGTTTTTCTTTTTTTTTATGGTGTTTCTTTCTTCCCTCTAACCACTGGAAGACGCTCGAATGTCCAAATTTCAATTAGCCCAGCTTTGTGCATCATATATCTTGTATGAAACGCATTTACACTGACTGACAGCTAAACAGTGGGCTATTGATCGTCAACAGGGAAGCTATATGTGGACTATGTAGGTATTGCCGCGTATACCAACGCCTCCACGATCCCAGCTTATCACATTTACGGAACTTAACGTCACTCAGCTCGAGGAAACAAGGTTCTATGTTTTCGCCATTCTTTTTTCTCTGTCGTCAATGCTGCGCACAGAAGGGCTCCTGGTTTGCCTTTCGATTGTCATTTCTCTGTTTTCTTTTATTCACAGTGACTGAGATAAGACGGTTTTGTTTTGCCGGTTTAGAATGACGTGTGCCGCCAAACGCCTTTCGTCGTTCAACATGTGCTCGAAATTCTTAAGGCTCACCACTCGCAAGTTCTACGTGCCCGCGTTGATACTACAGTCAACCACAAAAGTTTGCGGACCACGCGAGCGCGTGCCAGACTGCCTATCCGCGCCACCTAGCGGTACGCCACCTAGCGGCGACAGGGGCGCTCTCCCGGATATGAGCCCTCTTGGTACTCGCCTGCCTGTTAATTTTTTATTCCAGTGCATGACATTGTTAGTTCGTTGTGTTGACGCAGAGCGCTGTTTGCGATAAGACCGCCACATATCTGGCTTGATAGCAGTATCGGAGCAATCACTGCAACCTTTGTCGACTGGTGTGCCAGTGGGTAGATAAGTTTCACGAAGCGCTGCGACGATTTTTTTACGCGACGTTTACTGGCGCACTTTGGTTGGCAGCATCTTGGTCCAATGAGTGTTGCTGCTTCTGCGTCTTGAGAGAAAGGGTAGGGAGGTGTTTCACTGTCATCAAAAATAAAGAAAAAGCGGATGCATAGAAAATTTTCTTTCACACATAGGCGCATCTTCGCATCAGTCGCTGAAAACGTAGTAGACTTGCTTCAGGCCACGTGGTGATTGCCTATTTGGAAAGATGCCGCTGCGTGTTCCACTTGACGAAAGAAGGCACATTGTGCGTTTATTTATAGAGGGAATACCTCAGCGCGAAATCTGCCGCCGAACCAACAGGAGCCGGACTGCCGTGAATAGCATTATTCAAGCTTTCCGCGACGATGACAGATTCACAGATAGGAGCGCAGTGGGCGTCCAAGGGCCACGACTGAGGAAGAGGACCGCCTGATTACGGCCGCCATCGTGGCTGATCCTTTTCAAAGTGCAGAGGATATCCGAGAAGCGCTCTCCTCGCTCACGGTATCGTCTGAGACTGTAAGAAGAAGGCTGAGTGAGCTTGGCCTGCAGTCTTTCGTAGCAGCACAGAAGCCCTGCCTCTCAGACAGCCAGCTACAAGAACGATTCATGTTCGCTACAGCAATGAAAGATTGGACAACAGAGAAATGGGGCGATGCCATCTTTAGCGACGAGTCAACTTTTTCCACGCGCTGGGACCAACGGAAGCGGGTTTGGCGTCCACTAAACTGCAGGTGTGTTTACACTGTATTGGCAGTTAATTCACGAAGCTAATTCTGCATCACAACATGTTTCACGTGAAATGAGCTTTTGGACATTACGAGATTTTTCTGTAGTGGTATTATGTTGAAAACATTAACGATTGTTTCATAGTACTACTTACTCTGAAGCTAATTAAAAGCTGCCAGTGGGTCTTCAGTACTATCTAATGATGTTTGCACGTTTTCTATTGCAACTCTATAACAGCATTATAAAGTTCATACGCAAGAGGAATCACAACATTTTAGACGCGCCGCTGGAACCCAATTGTATGCTATTTCTTGCAGATATCTGCCTAATTACACACAGAGTGTTCTATCCAGTGGACGGTGTTCCGTGAGCGTGTGGGGAGCAATCAGCAAAGATGGCCTTGGTCCCCTTGTGCGTCTGGAAGGGCCCTTCACTGCGTCACGGTACTGCGACGTCATCACTAGACACCTCGTTCCGTATGCGCTGGACGGTCCCTTCAGCGACGGCTGCTATTTTTTTCAACACGACCGCAGTCCGATCCATAAAGCACGTATCGTCCAGTCATTGCTAGAAGAACATGCTGTTTGCCAGCTTGAGTGGCCTCCATGTGGCGCCGACTTGAATCCCATAGAAAATGTCTGGGGCATGTTGAAGAAACGGCTGTCCACACGAGCCAACCGCGGCCGCACGGCCGATACGCTGTGGCAAGCGATCGCACAAGAATGGGAAAGCCTGCGTGGTCGACCGGAGATTACTGAATCTTTGTACGAGTCGATGCCCACACGCATCAATAAGGTGCTAGAAAACGGCGGACATTTCACTTCCTACTAGATCATTGAGAGACCATATGTTTCATGACACTTCTGTAAATGTCTTGTGAATAAATTCATCCCCTTCAGACACGAATTATGATGCACTGTCTGCAAATGCGTCAAATGCGCATGGCATCATTTCAAGACGCTCACTATCACATTCCAAGAAAGAAGACGAAGCAATGTGCTGTTTTGTGCGAGTTTCAGTAACAAAATTAATTAGCGTATAACTCATTATCTAATTATTCTGAAATCCGTCAGCTTCAATGCTTGCATAAAAAGAATCAACTATTAGGCCCGAAACGCATGCACACTTGCTTTTTCGGTTGTATTCGTGTCGACCGGAGAAAAAAAATACTCTTGACGTTGGTCTTGGAACGCGGCACGTCGAACGATTGTCTAACATGGTAGTGTCTCCAGCAAAGTGATCATCTGCAGCAATACGCAGGACAATGAAGTTAACTGACCGCTAGTTGTCCCATCAGGAAGCGGACAAGAATGTGCACACTGAGTTTTAGGTCATTTGAAGAAACACGTGGCGTGGGACGCGCCTCCAAAGTTCGAGTCCCCAAACGAGGACGCCGTGTCGCAAAGGGTTATAAAAAGAGTCATCGCACCCGATTATTTCTTATTTTTCTAAATGTAACCACTATAGCAGCGCGGTGGTTCGGGCTTTGCGCAGCAAACCTGGGCGCAGGCGATCAAATCCCGGCCGCTACTGTCACTTAGCGATGGGGGAGGAACGGAAAAATTCTGCCTACTGACTAAGCATCTGTGTCCCATGGCTGCCTCACCGCTCACTCACGCACTCAGGAAAAAAAAAAAAAAAAACAACAGCGTGGCTACGCGAAAATAGAACTGATAACAGCCGAAGAATACGCTGTCTGATTACTTGTACTGATATTCTGCTCTCAAAATATAAGCAAGTAGCCCTGGCTAACAAAGAGCGCGTCACGTTGAAAGAGATAGGTAGAAAATATTTGCGCACAGTGCGAAAATAGACAGGCCATAGATTTAAGTAGGGATGCGTCTTCAACGTAGCGCTGCTGTCGATCGCTGGTGACGTAGCGGAAGTGTCGCCAAGAGGCTCTTGGCCACGCGCTCGCGTGGTCCGCAAACTTTTGTGGTTGACTGTACATTGATGTGGTTATTTGTTTCTTGAGTTTTAAATGTCCGTGGGCTATGTCATTATTTTTTTAATTGAAGTTGGGCTGCCTTAAATAGTATAAACCAAAACGTATGCAAACGCGCATTGTTGCAGTGTCTGATATTGTCCGATCATTAATTATTAGCCCTGTCTCGGCTGCAAACGGGCAGCTGACCGAATTTATGATTACAAAGAAAATAAATTAAACAGAACTTGAGTTTTACCTGAGAGTAGCGCCGTTGGTTTTCTTTGTCACCGTGATCATACATGATGAAAGCCTTTGCACGGTATATCTGAAAGAAGTTCACACTGTCATTTAGTAGCCACTTTGAAGCTAGCGACACGCAAGGCGTATTTCAATATCTTCATTAATTCTTAAATTCTGTAGTTTATGTGACAAAACAGTGATTTGATCATGAGGCACGCCGTAGTGCGAGTCTCCGGTTAACTTCCACCACTTGGGGTTCTCCCAAAGGTTCCTCAAAGTGTTTTGTCATCCGGGTTTAATTTTGCGACCGTATGTACAGATACGTAAAATTGTATAAACGAAAGAAGATTAAACAGTGTGCGTGCTTACTCGTCAAACACAATCATTCCATCCTTCAGCATACATCTGCTTACTTACAGGCTTGGAGGAATAGGAATAAAACTGAGGAGAGGCCCTGACGTCACACTTCGTGACGAGTGAACTCCTCGAATTAGACCGTGAGGCCAGTCTCACTAGCTTAGCCGTCTTTGTGAAAATAAACATGCGCATTCTTACTGCACTGATATAATACACAGGCGATGACCGGAACCACACTTTACGTATACATCACGGCGCGTGCGTATGCGCGCGGTTATAGCGTGTTACCCGGACCACTACGTGCGTCCATCAGTCGTTTGATGTGCGCGCAGGGTACGTTCTTCTGTCGGTCCTTGTTCACTCTTCCACCGCATCCGCCAACTTTCACATCCCGGTGGCCCTTGGGCGCACACAAAAGGTGTCTGCGGTAAGGAAGGTTCGACCCTAATTCTCAGAGCAACCGCTTCTTTGCCATCCTTCCGCGTGTTCTTTGCATGCACAAAGCCACAAATGCATCGTCCGC